>NW_026267343.1:361923-364861 GCF_000697945.3 Frankliniella occidentalis | reverse complement strand
AGCGAGCCGATTTATGTACAAATTTTAAGCTTTCTACACATGGCATTACTTTTTCGACACGATCCCCACAGCCCGAGAACGAGCAAAGCAGCTAACCTCACGGGACCGAGAGCCGCCTGCTCGTGTCGTCTGCTCGAGCAACGGCGAAACAGTGCTGCCAACGTGAAACTTAAAAGTTAACTATAAAATTATTATTTTAGAATTGCTCTCATGATTTGGTTAATCCTCATACATACTATACTGCTTTCTCACAAAATTACCTATATTAAAGTTCCAAGTGTCAGCGTGTTTTACCCAAATAATTGTTATAGTTAATTTTTACGGGTTGCAATTTTTTGGATACAAAATGGCGGATTAGCTACCCACGTGACCCCTCTCAGCCAATCAGAGCTAGCGCCTCCGTTCGCGGGTCTCTCCCCAATATAGGACTCTACCCCAGCAGGCAGGAGGGGATGGTCGGGGAGTCTGGGACAGGGCCGCGCGCCAGGGCAGCCGGGAGGTTCAGCTGCGCCCGAACATGAACATGGCCAGGGACAGGCCGGTTGTCACGTGAGGGTGAGGGGCGACCCGGAGACTCAGCAGGACCAAGGGAACCTGTAAGTACTAATCGCGCTGAGAACGGCGGCTACAGAGGAGAGAAGCTGAGTTACCAAGGTGGGACCATTTGGAAGTGATCTGGGACGGGGCCATCTCGGAGGGAAGAGCGATAAATGCGTCAGCTGACCCCAGCAGGATGATGGCGAGGTTGGCGGGCTGCTGCAGGCGGACGGTGCGGCGCACATCAGCGTCCCTGATGCCGTCCACGATCCACGAAGTCCTTCTTCGCCACGGTCTAGATGCGGGCGTCCGCCCAGGTGGGGTAGGGGGCGCAAGGCAATACGGAAGGCGGGTGCGGGGCCATTGCGGGTTCACGATCAGCTGCACAGCACAGCCTCAAGCCGCAGGGGATGATGGTACCCCGGGCTTGACAGAACCTTCTCCTTGCTTGGATTTATAATGTTGAATATTGTCGTGTTGGTGGGTTGGGGTAATGTGGGGACAAGTCAGGGAACTGGGCAAGAAGGAAAGGTTCAAGGGTTTTATTAGAGATGCACAGAGGTCCGGCCCGGCTGTCTCGACTGCTCGCGTTGCTCTGGCGGGGGCGGGGCCGCGCCGCGCCCTTTATAGGCCCCCGACAATGGGACCCGAGGCGGGGCCCGAACAGGGCTCGACCGGGGCCAGCAGGTGTCCAGGAGCCAAGCCAGCTTCACGACAATATTATAAACTAAGTACACGGTACGTGTTTGTGCGAGACCCAGCGGCCGTACGTGGCACCATGTGACGGGGTCTTGGGCTGCTCCAAGAGCGGCCGTTGGTTCGATTAGCAACCACATCTGACAAGCCTCAGACGTCACCAAATGTAGAAAGGAACCTTTCTGTGGTACACGCCTGCGGGCCCCACGTCTGGGATTGGCGGTCGTGGGTGGCGACGAAGTCTGGAGAAGCAAAGTTCACAGCCGTGTCCTATGGCAGGTGTGGCCACTTCTCACTTCTCCCGAATGTGCCCGTAATAATGTCGAAAAATAACCGTGACCTCACAATGGTGACCAGTTTCATACCATATACGAACTATGAACAAGTTTTAGCCAGCCCGTTTACGCCCCAAAGATCCAGTGAGCCTGTGAGTTTGATTACCCAGTCAGGTTTTAATATTAAAATTCGAGTTCCTCCCTCATGTGTGTTTACGTTTTTGCAAATCAGTCTTTCGGCTATCGACATTGGCCGGTCGGCCAGTTTTTAAAACACCATTCTCGCGAGTCGGGAAAGAAGACAAAGAATGTAAAAGTACCGGAAACAGTTCCACAAAACAGCTGTAATATTACACTTTCCTTGCTGTAGTGCGACCAAAAAATTTAAGAGAACCTGTAGGTACGTTACAAGAAAACGCTGTCTCATTTTTCCCCGCCGTCTCATTATTCCCCACCCTGACCCTACACCCAGAAAAATCGTTTCTTGTTTCAAGTAAATTTTTCATTGTTTCAAGTGCACGCTGACACAAGATCAAATTTACTCTTGAAACAAGCTGATTTTTGCGTTCGAATAAGAGAAAAATCTTATTCCAAAGACAAAATTGCCTTGTTTCAATTGTGAATTTCATCTTGTGTCAGCTTGCACTTGAATCAAGAAACTATTTTTCTGGGTGTACCACCGCAGATTTCTTTCTAATTTTGCAGTTCGTATTCGGCGTCTCACTGATATGGCGAATGAGAAACTTCCTTTTGATTTTAACGAGGATGATAAATTGCTCATCCGCTCGTTGTATCGTCATTTATTAGAATCCGCTACCCTAGGTCTTTTTAACTCAAATTTAAAAACTAAATTGCACGTCGATGGGTCAAAAATGGGTATTGGAGCATTTTTGACCCAATGTCAGAATAAATATTATCTCCCTATTGCCTATTTTTCGGCCGAGTTGAAGAAAACTCAAAGGACCTGGAGCGCTTATCATATTGAGTGTTTAGCTCTGTATGAAAGCGTTAAATATTTTGAAAAAGAGTTAATGCTTTTAGAAAAATTTACAGTAGTTACTGATGCAAGTTCCCTTAAGGAACTGCTCAAAATGGAAAGCCCTCGGGCTCCCTTTGATAAATTTATTGCATATTTATCAAAATTTCAAATTGAGTACGAAGTTATTTCTTCGGAACGTAACAAAATTCCCGACGCATTGAGTCGGCTGCCCCAGCCCCTTCTGGGCGAATTCGTTGAATTACCACCAAATTTAACAACATTTTTATCATTTCTAGAAGTTTCTCACGAGCCCCCGTCAGTACACTCCCCTGTTTCTCTCCCGTCTAGGTCCGAGTATGAGGGCGCGTGCCCAGTTCAGACGCGTGCCATGAGGGCGGCGCAGGAGGTACTGGCCCCGCTCTCCCCCTCTCCTCCCCTTCGTCCCCCCTCC
>NW_026267343.1:351299-358498 GCF_000697945.3 Frankliniella occidentalis | reverse complement strand
TAAAATCATAGTTAGCTGTAAACTGTATTGAGCTCCTTTTTCGGTAGAGTTTAAGCATTGTTTCCGATATTTTGGCATTCCGGTACGACTTCTAGTTATTAAGAACGATCAGTATTCGTGCAACATGTTTCCGCAACCTAACCTGCGCGAGCGGCCGGCGGCGGCTGCGGCCGGGCGACGTTGCCAGCAGACGGAAAAACCGGGGAAACTATTTGTTCACGAAAATACGAGGACGTCCTGTGTTGGTAAAGCATCGATCGGAAACCTAAATTTCACACCCGTTCGGCTCGTTGCTTTTTCGGGTGCTGGCTTATTGCTAAATATTAAAAACTTTTGATTTTAGCCGTACGCTTCACGCACTACGGCACGTAAACAGCTGCTAAACCCCGAGTCGCCATCTTGAGGGACACGGGTTTGCGCGCTTGTGCGCATGCTCGCGCGGCCATCTTGGGGAGATTTGGTTTCAGCGGGGAGGAGTGGCGGGGCAGGGTGGGGTAGCGGTATGAGGGATTTATCGACGCATTTTCCGGGTTTGCGTTTCTCTCCCCTCTAGGACTCTACGGGGCCTGCGCTGGGGCATGGGCACCCACGCCAGGCGCAGGGATACAGCGGCCACGCCGCGCCACCTCGAACCAGGCACCAGGGCGAGTGGCCGGGGCAATTCGGGGTATGCAAACAGAGCCGCGCGGGGCCGCCTGGGCTGCAACTTTGGGGCGCGCACACGGAGAAAAAAGTTCGGGTCGTGCAACTAAACTCTTTTTGGATAGTTCTTTTTTACAACACATCCAACCAGTTTAGGTGCCACGCCGAAACTTTTAGTCTTACCAGCACTCAAACTTTCGGGGACTACGCCTAAATACGTTTGGATAGTACCTTGTTTGGGACTGACACCTGAACGATTGGGTGCACGTCCCGAACTTTTCTCTCCGTGCAGGTAGTGCACGGGGTGCTGGGTGCGCCAGCGCGAGCGCTGCAGCTGGGGGCCGAGGGCCCTTCCAAGAGCTGCCAGGGGCTGGAGGGGAAAGGGGGAAGAGGGGTGGGGACGGCAGAGCAGGGACTGTATCGCCAACGGCGAGGGGGCGAGAGAGTCCTGGAGCCCGGAGCAAACAAACAATCGGCCAGGCAGGGCCGCCTCCGGCCCGGACCAAACACTGATAGTGGCCGCTGTCGTACGGCGGTACGAACTGTAAGCAAATAATTTCTGGGCCAACAGCAGGGGAAATTTTTGGACCGAATCGGTGTGTCACCGAAGGGGTACGGACAAAAATGGGCACACGGAGCAGGCGCGCCGCGGCCTCGACTTGCACCATTGTGGCGTACACACCCGGCTTGTTGTGAAGAGCAACAAATGCATCACGATTGAAATCTATAATGTAAGGGGAAAAATCAGCCCAATTTTGAAATATGTACCTTTGTACAAGGTGCCGCAAGCATTGAGCAGCATTGAATGAACGATAAAGAGCAAAACTAATGGCAAAATAGAAGCAATCGCCCGTAGCAGGCGTGTCTATAGTTTTATAATCAGCCCAATTTGGCTCAACAATTGGACTGTTTGCAGAGGCGCTCAGTAACCTTACTGACCGGGTGGGTTTCCTAAAAAATTGTTCCTACTTGGGCACTCAGCTTGCCTGTGGCCAAAACCGCCGCAGGCCCAACAGACAAGGGGACGCCGCTGCCTGTCCTGGCCGGGTCCCTGTCCAAATGGCTGATTAACAGGAAGTGCACTGCCCATCGGGGCGGGGCCGCCGCCGAACTGCTGGAAGGGCTGCTGAGGGAAGGGGGTAGGGGGAGGCTGAGGGGTCCACTGGGGCTGCATGGGCGGCTGCTGTGGAAAAGAACCGTACATCTGCTGTTGCTGGGGCCACCCGCCGCTGTAATAAAAGTTATTGGACCCACCACCGCCTTGGCCGCCGCGGCCGCCAAAGCCAAAGCCACGGCCGCGGCCGCGGAAATTCTGAAAATTCTGAGCGAGGCTCTTGGTCTTTTCCTCAACTGCATTAATTACCAGTTTCTGTAATTGAGAGTTAATATCCTCTGGCTGCTGCGGGGGGGCAGGAGCTGTGACGGTGGGCGCCGCGGGGGCCGCGGAGCCTGCCGGTCCCACACCACACACGGCCGCCAGGATGCCCTCGAGGTGCTTCGTGCGAGTGGCCTCGGTTGACAGTCTGTCCTGTTCCGCCTTTCGCTTTTCTAGAAAACCCTCTAAAACAGTCAGGGCGTCGGGGCCGGGAGCGGCCGCCACGCTTACGGCCGCGACCGCGTGGGGCAGCTCGGCGGGGCCGCTGAGAAGGTCACGCTGGATCAGCGCGGCCTCCAGTGTGTCCACTAGTTCGATCAGCGTGGTGAACCTGTGCGACACGAGCAGCCGCGCGTCGTCGCGGGGGATGGCCTGCATGAAGATGCGACAGAGATCTGCCTCAGAGACATTGATGGCAGCACGCGCGGCGTGTTGCATCCGGTAGGCGTACACGCGGAGAGATTCTCCCGTGCCACGCCTCATGGACAGCAGGCGCTGCCGCACGCTCTCATAGGACACGTTCGATTTGAACGCGTTCGCCATCGCCTCGCGATAGTCAGCCCATGGCTTCTCCTTGTGGCCGTCATGTATGGCCTGTGCGGCCAAAGGAAGGGCGCACGACAAATACATTGGTAAATCGGCCGACGGAATGCCAAATTTTGTATAGATTTTCTCGGCATTGTCGAGCCAATTGGCCACATCATTCTCATCAAATGGGGGAAGATGAGGCTGAAGACTAGGTGGTAGATTAGGGGGAGCCATCTTTTTGACAAGTTTAGATTTAAGTAATTGCAAACTTTGAGCGAGAAGTAAAAGAGAATCGAACGGGGCAGATTGGTCCTGTTCAAACCGATCAATTAATGAGACCAGAGCAGGTAAATAGATCTTGTAAGTTACAGCGGCCTCTGCAGAGCACTCAGTGGGGGTCACACAAAATTGAACACACGGTAGCGGGACCGCTGTGTTTTGCTGATTGGTACTCACTAAATACCGCTCTTTCTCGCTTGACTCAGTCTTGAGAGCAACAGGGAAAGAAGCGCGGGCCTCAACAATTTGTTTCGCGATATCAGTAGCGTCACCCGCAAGAAGAGAATTAAAATTTTTGCAAACAATAAACGGCTGCGGTGAAGCCGGAGTAGCAGTTACACTGTCCAAAAATGATTCAGTGGCGTTTAGGAGGGCTTGATCTCCCATGAAAACAAATTAATTTTCAACAACAGTAACAGGGCAAACGCGGCAGACACAAATACACAGTAAAACCACACAGGATAAATCGCAAAAAAAAAACAACAAACAAAACACAACAAGTAAAAGAGCACACTACATTTTATCACACTCGCTGAAAAAGAATGCGACAAAAATACAACACTAAGGAAAGAAAATAAAAGTAAAAGAACTAGGAGGGATAGAGTGAAAGACAATAGAGAGATCTCCAGTACGGGTCAGGTCAAGAAACACGAGTCGCGGCGAAAAATTAAAGAAATGGGGGGAAATTAATAAAAATAATTCCGGATTCCCGGCCGGTGCATCAGATGTTTTGGAGGCGTACTCTTGCTGACTATAGGATTGCGGTGGTTCAGTATCATACACAGTGGTTCAGCAGTGCCAAAAGGGTTTATTATAACCTTGCCCTATCGGCCACGGACAGACACCCTGTACAGAGTATGGCCTACCTGGAGAATGCGGAGAACACGAGGAAGCGGAGTGAAGTGAGAAGTGACCCAGACCGGAGCTTACCGACGACTGACTCCTGCGCGCCCGGGCCGGGGCTGCACCGGCTCGGCCCAAGGGTAGCCTCACGCCAACCCAATGGTTCCTCCGGCCCAACCCTCGGTCGCACTCGCTGGAGCCCTCGAGATAGTCTCGCAGCATGGGTCGCCTACCATATTTACTATGAATGTCGGTCCACGCGATAAGAGCACGGCGCATAAGGCGCGTAAGTTTAAACGGGGTAGAGCCCGATCGTCGTTCCACGACAGGGCGGGACTCTGACTCACGGCGCCCCGTGGCGCAGGAGGCGCGCAGGGTACCAGCGGAACAGACTTACGCCCATGTGACTCACGGCGCCCCGTGGCGCATAGGGGGCGCGGGCGAGTTCGGATGCTGCCAGGGCACCAACGGAACAGACTTGCGCCTGCAGGCTGTTAAGTGTTCCGCAGAACCAGGAAGGGACAGGAGGGGAGGGGAAACGAGGTTTTCATATACACACAACAAAATTTGAATCTCTCATTGTGCACTCTTCCTGGAGTTCTACCTTCACTTGAGTTTTGAGTTTTGACTGTTGCTAACTGCTCCTCTGCTCATTCTAAATTTTGTCTCGATGTTTTGCTCTCGAAAAACCCGAACAAAATAATTTTGCTCTCCCAGGCGTTCGAAACCCACGACACCCAAAGCCTTTATCTGCCGGGGTCCATCTCGGGTGGCCGAGGGTCGGCGCGGCCCGGCCGGCGCGGGTCCTCCTGGAGAGACAAGATTACACAGATATTGTTCATCGCGTGTTCGATTCCCGTGCCGTCCTGCCCGGCGCTGCCGGCCCGGCCCGTCGCTATAATCCCTTGCGATCCCGTGTACGCCGCGCGCAAGTTGCGCTATACGCTGCTGTGCTGACTCCTCAGATAATCCTCTTACTGTCCCGTGTTATGCGGGGCTGGGCCTCGCTCTTTTCCATTTCTTTCTTTCTTTTTTTCGGGGTGTTTTCTTTTATTAGATTAAGTTTTGTTTATACTGCCATGCTACACACGCGCGTCGTCGTGCGCTCTGGCAGGAGTGTGTGTGTGTGTTGGGCTTCCCTGCCTGCCTGCTGCTGTCGACGACTGGGAGGTGGGAGGTCCTCCACCGCGGTGGAGTTCATGGCCTTCCCCGAAGCGCCGCGCGGCTCTCGCCCTTCACACCCACACCCTTTCGGTCGCACCCGTCAGGCGATAGGTCTCTACTCGAGACCGGGTATCTGCATTTGAAGAGAGAAGAGAGCCGATTGCTGATTCGAGACTAAGTAAGAGGGAGAGGGAGGGAGAGAGAGATAGAGGGATAGGGAGGGAGGGAGGTATGTAAGTAGAGACTTGGGATGCCACCAAACATTGTGTCTAACCCCATTCACGACACTCTAGTTTTGCAGTGTGTTCAGTCTCGTGATGCGACTGGCCTGGCCTGGCCGGCCGCCATGAACGCACGTCGTCGTGCTCCAGGGGGCCCCGGGCGTGCCGCCATGCCGCAGGGGTTCAGGGGGAGGGGGTGAGGGGGGCGCCGCTGCCCGGTGGCGCGCCCTGGCGGCCGCGGCGCGACTCAGCGGGCGCGAGGCGGGCGGTGAGTCAGGCCAGCGGCCAGCGGAGAGCGGAGCGCCCGGAGCGGCGCGTCTCGCTCGCTAGTTCCTCCGGGACCAGCGTGCAGGCGGGACCTTTGCGGCGCGCGGCCCCGTCTGTCTGAGCGCTGCCGGTGTCGACCTGACGATCGCGACCCTGCCGGTTCGACGCGAAGCTCGCTGCGAGTGATTCAAAGTGTGTGTGTGTGTGCGTGTGCTTGTGTCGTTCTCAGTGTGATATCCTTGTGTGTGTGTGTTTGTGGTGAAGTGATGATGAGGTGCCATTGAGCGATCCGACTTGGATTCGGATTCTGTCGTCATTATTGGTGTGCCAGTGGATAAAGCGGATGGAGAGTGCAAGTGAAGTGATGCCGGTCTGAGCAAAAAAAGAAATAGTGTGCGCCCCTGTGGATACCATTTTTAAAGTGCAACTGTGCCAGTGAATGGATGTTATGTTTAATTTGGATACACTGTGGATTAACCAAATCAAGGTAAGTCGTTTGATGACATCTCTGTAGACGTGGGTGGAACTGTTTTTGGGCTTGCGATGTGGCGTGTCATTTACTTTAAATAACGGAAAACGTTTTTATAACGAGCGGTTGTCATAGGCATAGTCCCTGGGCGACCGCAGTCCGCATGTTCCGATAAGATCAGCATTAGGTAATCAGCTGTTTGGGGCCCCTCAGCCGGCGAATATGACATGCACATCAGCGGTGGCAACAAACCACGCCCCGTTGGGGCTAGGCGAAATCGACAGCCTCTATCCACCAAGTCAAATAACAACAACAAAAGTATGCCAACCCAAGTCGATGGCCAGGTGGAGTAAAGGACGTTTATCGAAGCAGGACGTGTGTCGTCCGGGCCGAGCCGAGCGCAGCGACAACCAAGTCCGTCGGGGCCGGTGAGTGAGGTAGCTAGTCACGTTGAGGTGTCGTGTTGTTTGGAATGAGAAATCGCCCCGATCAGGCCGGGGCCGGCGGAGCGGGTTGGGCCGGCCGCGCTGAAGGGCGGACACGGACCCAAATGGGCCTGACATGGGCTGCTGATGAAGGAGTGAGTCGGTGCCGTTCATGGCTTCATGGCGGCGGCGCTCATTAGACGCCTGAATATTCACAAGAACTCGCTGCTGGCGCCCTCGGAGAGAGATGATCTCTTTTTTTATTTTTTTTATTTTCTGTGTTTCGTTCTTTTGAAATCTCCCTCCATCTTGTCTTCTACCCCGCTCTTCCGGCCTTAGCCGGCGGGGAACGGCGGCGCTTAGCCTGCGGGGAAGAGGCCGAACACGTCCTGGCCGGAGCGCTTCACAAGCGCGACGCGCCACAAGCGCGATCGCCATAAGCGCGATCGCCACAGGCGCGATGCGCGACAACCGCGACACGCCACAAGCGCGATGCGCCACAACCGCGACACGCCACAAGCGCGATACGCCACAACCGCGACACGCCACAAGCGCGATGCGCCACAAGCGCGACCAACAGAAGGGAACGCTTACACAGAAGCGTGTATGCACAGCAAGCCATACGGGTCATTCTAAAAAAACTGTCGGATTTGGAAGAGGCGTTTTTGAGAGCCAGTGACGGGGAATATTCGGTGACGGGGCGGACATGGGGGACGGTAGGGGGTGACGGGGCAGACAGAACTTGATGTGGGTGACGGGGTGGACATGGGGCACGGTGGGGGGTGACGGGGCAGACAGAACTTGATGTGGGTGACGGGGCGGACATGGGGGACGGTAGGAGGTGACGGGGCAGACAGAACTTGACGTGGGTGACGGGGCGCACATGGGTGCGTGCCGATGAGAGAGCCGTCGATGGCAAAGACGGCGCCACCGCTACCGACTGCTCACTGGGTGCGGGCCGCGGTGCAGGGTGGCCGTCGAAGGGC
>NW_026267343.1:349654-351249 GCF_000697945.3 Frankliniella occidentalis | reverse complement strand
CTCCTCCCCCGCCCGAAGTAGTCCCCGCTGCCACCCCTGTGTCTCTTCCATTGGTCTTGCCGAAGCGGTCTAATTGCGCCCTATGTCCGCCTCAATTTGAAAAGTTGTTGTATGACCCAAATGCAGAGAGAATTTTATATTTTACAGGTAAATACAGTTTCTTATCCCATTTGCATTTGTGTCTTGTGGAAATGAACGGCGAATTTTACCCATCGATTGAACACGCAATTCAGTCGTCGAAGGCAACCACGCCTGAGGACACTCGTTACATTGCCGAAGAACCTGACCCGACACGCGTGCGAGCGCGAGCTGCTCTCGTCCAATGGCGGTCAGACTGGGATTTAGTAAAATTCCAAATTTTGATGACGGCTTTGCGTTCTAAATTTATGCCAAATTCTCCACTTGCACTCGCCCTTTTGGAAACGGGTGCCTGCTGTTTAATTGATGACTCAGATTTCGATTCATCATTTGGTCCTACTGGCAATGTTTTCTCTGACAATCCTGTCGTAAATATACTTGGTTACGCGACGATGGAAATACGGTCTGAGCTTTACGCCCCTCCCCATTCATCTTTGGCCCTTCCGGTTCCCTCTGAACCGGAAGTAGATCTTGTTTTTCCCAACACCAAGCGTTTCATTGAGTTTCAACGAAATGACCCCACATTAATCAAAATTACTAACTCCCTTGTGGCCAAGGTGAAAACTCCTGATGCCTATTTTAATAATATTCCCCGTTACTCAATTAACAAGGGTTTGTTAGTGACAAACACAAAAACTCCCCGTACTGTCGTTACTTCAAAATTAGTTCCTCTTATTCTTCGCAATTTTCACGATTTAACCATGCATTCCGGCATTAAAATTTTAGAATTATCCGTTACGGCATTTTATTTTTTCCGCCAGGTTGAGGGTCAGCACGCGCTCAGGGGGCAGAGCGCGATCCTGAAAAGTGATTTTACCCACGGGGACAGAGCGGGAAAGCTCGACATCGGTATCCGACGCGTTGAAAACAGGTACTAACAGGGTATCTGACAGAAAACATTCAATAGAGAAAAGAAAATTAATACCTAGGATTATTTGTGGTGACAGGACAGCCGGTAAAAGACCTGGGAACGGAAGGGAGCAGGGTACCATAGTTAAATCATTTGATTTTAGGATAACGCTAGAGTGGGTTACAATAGGAATATCACTATCATGCACAGAGACAGTGTCAATTACACTGTTAAAAAAAAATCGAAAATTTTACAGGAAAAGTCTGGGTATACTATTTGCCAAGACTTTCTATGGTAAAATTACCATAGACTGTAAAATTACAGAACACTTGTAATTTACATTCCGGTAATTATCTGTAATTTTTTTCCCACTTTTTGTCTGTAAAATTTTTACAGACTTTTGCTGTAAAGTATGGTATCCTCAAAAAAAATATTTTTTTCGGTACTGGTGGTATACTGCAGTTCTGCTTACAGTTCTACTTCCTCATCAGCACAATACAAGAATACATACATCACAAACAATGAATATCACTTTACCTTTGTTGGAGTTGAACCCCGGACCTTCCCGTTGGAAGCCCGTTACCTTATCCACTAGGCTACGAGCTAC
>NW_026267343.1:338078-343509 GCF_000697945.3 Frankliniella occidentalis | reverse complement strand
CTAAAACCATGCATGGAACTGCATGGAACTGAACTGAAAGCTGAACTCCTGGTGCCGAGTTTGGGTGCTTGGCTTTCCGCTCGGTCGGTCCCCAGTGGCTGGCTGGGTGGGTGGCTGGGTGGCAGAGAAGGGATCCTCGGTACTCGGCTATCAGGAGTTGAGGAGGTCGCCACGCGCCCCGCTGCACTCCCCGCCTCACCCCTTGCCTACGCTGTTGGGCCGGGCCATGTGGTTTGTATCAACATAGCGCCACGGCCCCGCCCCGCCTCCCGCCCCCTCCTCCACTCGACACCCAGCCCACTGCGTGCACTCCAGCCACTCGACACCCAGCCCTGCCCTATGCGCCCGCTGCAGGGGACCGTAAGGGGGGGGGGGCTGACGGGGTGGACAGAACTTGATGTGGGTGACGGGGAGGACATTGGGGACCGTAAGGGGGGGGGGGTGACGGGGTGGACAGAACTTGATGTGGGTGACGGGGAGGACATTGGGGACCGTAAGGGGGGGGGGGCTGACGGGTTGGACAGAACTTGATGTGGGTGACGGAGAGGACATGGGGGACGGTAGGAGGTGACGGGGCGGACAGAACTTGATGTGGGTGACGGGGAGGACATTGGGGACCGTAAGGGGGGGGGGGCTGACGGGTTGGACAGAACTTGATGTGGGTGACGGAGAGGACATGGGGGACGGTAGGAGGCGACGGGGTGGACAGAACCCCGACTGCACAACCTCGCTCCCTCCTGCTCGTGTCCCAACGTATGTTCCTACTTTCTTGCGTTTCGGAGTATTATTTTGCTGATAACGATGTTGGCAGGCAAGGTATCATTAATTTGACTGGGGGAGAGGGAGTTATTTTGTTATGTGCGTTGAAATCAGCTTCTCTGTTTTCGGACGCCAATTTCTCGTTACGGTTTAGAATAATTTGGGTTTTGACATCACCATCGAGTTCGTCTTGCAAAAACCTTTCAAACGAGCATAAGTTTGACAGGGTTCTGAGCCGTCTAAAGCTATCTTCTTTCTGAGTATTCAGAACCCCACCAACCTTATGCTCGTTTGAAAGGTTTTTTCAAGACAAAGTCAATGATGATGTCAGAACCCAAATTATACTTAACCGTAACGAGAATTTAGCGTTTAATGTTTGAGGAGATGATTTTAAATGATCTTAATGAAATAAAATCCCCGCCGCTGTCAAACTAATGGTATCTTGGCTGCCAACATAGATAACGGCAAAATAATGCACAGAAACGCAAAAGAGAAAGGACAACGCAGGAACACGGCGGACTACTCCAGAGTCAAGTTCTGAGAGCCCCATCACCTCTTTTCGTCCGCCATGTCATCCCCGTCACCCACATCAAGTTCTGTACGCCCCGTCACCTGCAATCGTTCAGCATAACCTACCCGTCACCCTCGTCAAGTTTGGTCCACCCCGTCACCTCTTCTCACACCTACACCATCAATTGTCCGCCCCATCACCACTTGCGACCATTTCAACCCAAAAATTCAACCCGTCACCCCCTCTCCTTTCCCCTTCAATCACAATGTCCGCCCCGTCACCCCCCCCCCCCCCCTTTACTTCAACCACAATGTCCGCCCCATCACCCATCCCCCTCCTTCAACCTCAATGTCCTCCCCATCACCCCCCCTCCCCTCTCCTTATTCAGCCCAAATGTCCGCCCCGTCACCCCTCGTCCAGCCACCCCCGCTCCCCCGCCTCCTCCGGGTCGGAATTTGGTCTATTTTTCAGTTTTAATTTTCAACATAATAGATGATATAACCTATTCAAGGTAGTTTCTAGTGTAAAACTCCACTCACTTTGTGTTCTTGAGGGTTTGGGCCATTCGTTTTGACACTTTGTGCTATTTGATTTGCAACGTAACACATTTTAAACTCAATTTGAAGTTGGGAATGGGGCTATTACGAAAACTGAGTTACAGGGTTATAAATCGTCTTTTCTCCGTGACCGTTGGAGTTACGCGACCAAACATTTTTGCAAACTCTTCTTTGAAAGGTTCTTAATTGATTTTATAATGTAAAATTAGCCTGTTTCTACCTTATTTTGAGAAATATTGTATTTTTACTTGAAAAATGGATCGAGTTACAGGTGAAATCGGCTGTTGGGCGGCTCTGAAACGCCCCGTCACCTCTTGTATGCGCACTTTTGTACAACCTAACTTTAGGACCATGTTCGTATTGACCCATTTGTTGAAAAAAGCTACCGGGAGGTGTTGTGGAACACAGCACAAGTTGAAAAACCGCGAGTTACAGCAATCCGACAGTTTTTTTAGAATGACCCATACGAGATTGAGAGTTCGTTCTGTCCAGCCTTCTGCACTCGCCGTAACACGGAACCAAGAAGTACAGTATGCATTTACAGTATGAGATGAAATTGCAGATTCAAACAGACATCAGTCGTAAAATTCAGGCACTACTTTCAGCCTTTAAAGTAGGCAAAAAGCGCGGCTTCGCCCCCTCCATAGGACCGGATTGGATTGGATAGGACCGGTCTGGATCCGCGCCTGGTAAAAATAAGATGGGAACACACACCAAATCTGTAATATACCGCTGTCTTGAATGCAAAACTATAAATATTCCCTCTTTACAGTAAGACGTTTTACTTAATGCCAATGGGCTGCCGCCCGCTGGAGCCCCGCATTTTTCAATATGGGACTAAATGTTGGACTCCTGTTAATGCCAAGCACTGTAAAAAAATCCACAGCATTAACAACCGTTTTAAACTGTTAATTGAATAAACAGTTTCGAATTGTGAAATATTGTACTCTAACCTACGGTGTACGGTAAAGAAGGTACAGTCCGGACTGTTTGTATTCGATGTAAACCGTAGGATGGGATGGAGTACAGTATTTCACAATTCAAAACTGTTTATTCAAATAACAGTTTAAAACTGATGTTCGTGTTGGGGATATTTTTTACAGTGAGGAGCTGCCGCCCCTGGACCCCCTCTTTTTAGGCAGTCGTTTACGGCTGACTTTTACGTTTGGTATTGAGTAAAAATACAAGCCAGCCAGTAAAAATACAAGCCAGCCAGTTAAAATACAAGCCAGCCAGTTAAAATACAAGCCAGTTTGATCCAGTTAAAATGAAAGCCTCCAGCACCAGCAAGCCAGACCATATATATATAGGCGTGGGTGCGGAATTGCGTGGCTGGCTGGCGTGGCTGGCTGGCAGAGAAGAGGTCCTCGGTACTCGGCTATCAGGAGCTGAGGAGGTCGCCACGCGCCCCGCTGCACTCCCCGCCTCACCCCTTGCCTACGCTGCTGGGCCATGTGGTTTGTATCAACATAGCGCCACGGCCCCGCCCCGCCTCCCGCCCCCTCCTCCACTCGACACCCAGCCCACTGCGTGCACTCCAGCCACTCGACACCCAGCCCTATGCGCCCGCTGCAAGTGGTGCGGCTGAGGGAGACACCGCGCGAAGATTTGAATGCCGCTTGTTATTTAAAACACTAAAATCATGAGAGCCCCAGCCCCGCCAGCCAGCCCAGCTGCCGCCAGCTTTTGACTCCAGCTTTTGCCGTCAGCTTTTGCCGCCAGCTTTTGCCGCCAGCTTTTGCCGCCAGCTTTTGCCTCCAGCTTTTGCCTCCGGCTTTATTTGCCTCCAGCTTTTGCCCTTCGCATATTTTATTATTGCCCTTCTCAAAAACAGCTGACTGCCTTCCTACCGGCCAGCTGGCCAGTTTTTAGGCAGTCGTTTAAGACTGACTTTTACGTTCGAAAATAAGCCAGCCAGTTCAAATGCAAGCCAGCCAGTTCAAATGCAAGCCAGCCAGTTCAAATGCAAGCCAGCCAGTCATCAAGCGCACCCAGCCCCAGCCCCAGTACGCCAGCGCCCAGCCTCAGCCCCATCCCAGCTAGTATATATGGGCGTGTGTGCGGGTTTGGGGTGGCAGGATGATGATGATGATGTGTCGATCTCTATCCGTGCGGTGCGAAGCCTCAACGCTGTACTAAGAGAGCATAATCGGAGGAGGTGGCCCGACCCGCCCGCGTCCGAGGAGAGAGAGAGACCGACCCGCCCGCGCCCGAGGAGAGAGAGACAGACAGACAGACAGAGAGAGCACATGGCCTCTTCGCGCCGAGCCTGGCGCCCCCCAACCCGGCTGTGCATATGCCCCCCCCTCCCCCCGCCGCGCGCGCGAGGCCCGCGTCGGGCTGAACTCAAGGGTCACATAAACATACACTCTTAATGTCGAAGGGAAATTATAATCTCGCCCGCCAACCACAAAGAAACGGTTTACGCATCTCGCTTCTAAACGTTTATTGAAATGTTGATAATCTCGCATCTAAATTGTTATTTGAAGTGTTTGTAATTTTGGTTGCAAAATATTAGCCCGTTGTGCCGGCACAGCCAGTCCCACCCGCCCCGCCAGCTTCGCCCAGACAACCACGCGTGACATTTTATTATTGCCTTTGATTTCCTGATGTTTAAATAGTGGTTGTCTGTTCCGGAAGGTAACAGTTTTCCCCTTTGCTTTGTTACAAATTGCTTGATGATTCAGGTGTTCCAGTTTTGATGAAGATTGCTGATGGACCTTTCAGTTTTTATAAAGATGGCTGATTAACGTTTCAGTTTTCATAATGATTGCCGATCGACGTTCCAGTTTGCGTAAACCGATTGACGTTGTTAATTAAAGATGAATTTGCCACGAAACCCCACCAGCCAGACCGAGGGGGAAATCACTTGCGAAATAGTTCGTACACCTTCCCCCGAAATAGTCCGAAATAAAGGCGAAATAGAGGCGAAATAGAGCGAAATAAAGACGAAATAGACGCGAAATAGTCGGTGAAATAGTCGCGAAATACCCCTGAAATACTCCGATATAGCGCGAAATAGCCTGAAATAATCAAAAATAGGCGGGAAATAGCCGAAATGGCGGGAGAAATAACCGAAATGGTAGGAGAAATACCACGAAATAGTCCGTACGCTACGAACCCTAGTGATTTCCCCCTCGAGCCAGACACACTAGCTGTTAGCTAGACCCACCAGCCAACCCAGCCCGACGTTTTATTCTTGGCTTTGATTTCCCGATTTTTAATTTTTATTGATTCCCGTGGTTATTTCCGTTTTGTTGGTGCCAGCTTTCAAATCATCCGTCGACTGCCTTGTTACAGGCCAGCTGGCCAGTTTTTTCATTATGGGACTAAATGTTGCACTCCTGTTAACGCCAAGGGCCGGCCGCCCCCTGGAGCCCCGCTTTTTTCCGTAATGAGCTAAATTTTGCTCTTTGGCTAAGGCCAGAACGAACTCTCAATCTCGTATGGCTTGCTGTGCATACACGCTTCTGTGTAAGCGTTCCCTTCTGTTGGTCGCGCTTGTGGCACATCGCGCTTGTGGCGTGTCGCGGTTGTGGCGCATCGCGCTTGTGGCGTGTCGCGGTTGTGATGCATCGCGCTTGTGGCGTGTCGCGGTTGTGGC
>NW_026267343.1:337562-338028 GCF_000697945.3 Frankliniella occidentalis | reverse complement strand
TGTGGCGTGTCGCGGTTGTGGCGCATCGCGCTTGTGGCGTGTCGCGGTTGTGATGCATCGCGCTTGTGGCGTGTCGCGGTTGTGGCGCATCGCGCCTGTGGCGTGTCGCGCTTGTGGCGATCGCGCTTGTGGCGCGTCGCGCTTGTAGACGTCGTCGGTCCTGGCCAGGGCGGCGTCGTTTGCAGGACGGCGTCCTGGGGCAGCAGGGCAGCGGCGTCGCGGGGAGCAGGACGGCGTCGTGCTCATGACTCGGACTCGAGTCGGCGGCTTGCCCCGAGGCTGGCCGCCGTGCCGTGAGACGAGGCTTGCGGCTGGGAAGGCAAGCGCGCCCCGCCCTGGGGTATTGTGCTGTTTGAATTTGGCAAACAAGAGCAGGGTGTGATAACATTAACATAACATTTGAAAAACCGTTATGTTATTTGTTAAAGTTACAGCACTTAACGATTAACGAAAATGAAGTAATAAC
>NW_026267343.1:334443-336286 GCF_000697945.3 Frankliniella occidentalis | reverse complement strand
GCCTGTGCTCTTGTCAACCATGCCGACTGATGTGGCAACAGTGCACGTCGGATGACCGAAATAACGTTATTGATAACTTTTATTTGGTTGCACGAATTAACGGTAAATGCGTAGCTGAACATTAATTCGGTATTTTATCTTAACGTTAAATACTATAACGGTAATCCAATAACGTTAATTTTCAGCTAGTTATTTTTAGGTAAAATATTTAACGTTAAATATTTTGGGTTTGAAAATTAACGACCAAAAAAGCATAACGAAAAAAATTGTTATCATCGGAATTACCGTTACGAAAAAGTTAATGTTAAGTTAACACACCCTGAACAAGAGACGTTGAGGCGGGCCTGCCCTAGTCTAGGGCGGCGGTGTCGGGAGATACGGGGCGGCGGAAGGGCCGGACACGCTCTCACGAACTGTGCCTCGAGAAAATAGAAAAGGTGTGTGCGCGGTATTTGCCCGCCTCTTTACCGCCGTCCCCCCTCAGGACGCCGCCGCCGACGTTGGGTCGGTGCAAGACGGGGCGGACGGGAAAGAGCGTCGAGTCGGATCCATTTTTTTTGGTGTGTGTGTGTGTGTGTGTGTGCTCCGGGAGAGCCGTGAGCCCTTTGTGCCCCCTGGCCCCCTCCTGGATCCGCCCCGCCGCCGCCGCCGCCCGACCTTGCTCGCCGCCTGCGCCCAGGAGGGCCCCCCTCCACGGCCGGCTGCGCTCTGCGCTTGCTGGGCCCTCACCGCCTTCTCGGAACGGAGACCATATCAGTGCACCGGGAACAAATACAAATTCGCCTGAAATTAATTTATTGCACTTTGTATGGACGGGGGACGACGACGACGACGCTGCTCGCTCGGGCGGAGCGCCCTGCGACGACACCGGCCGGCCGTGGTGGTGCCTTTCTTTGAGCGGAGCAGGACGTCCCTTACTTAGAGCGGCCATGCTACCGATGTGTGTGTGTGTGTGTGTGTGTATTTGCGCTCTGAATGACGCAAGGGCGTTTTGTGGAGCAAACACGTCGTGGTGGCCGGGCGCTGAGAGGGCTTTGTGTGGGCAGCCCGCGCCGAGCGCGCCGTGTCGGATGGGTTAGTCGCGCCCGGGGCCGGGATGATCCGCCCCGCCGAGCCGCCGCGCCGAGCCGCCTAGGAAAACCAATATCGGACGTGAGCGCCGGCCCGTGTATGACTGGACTACTGTCGGGCCAGTGCGGGGGTCTATTAAAACTGCACACGCGTCGTCGCGTCCAGGTGGTCTTGCGACGCCACACTGCTACAAAATATCTTTGAAAAATTACGACAGTTTTTTCGTAATTTCAGATTTACAAACGCACTTGCATATTTTCGAATTTTTGACAGCCAAGAAAACCAAGTAGATACATGTGATGTGAAAAACATCTCGTAAATTTACAGTCTTAATTCGTCACTCTCCGACAATTGCCATTGAAAATTTTTCCCGTAAACCCTTACGAATATTTTTGACAGTGCCCAGATACTGCCCTCGGTCACCACCCCGGCCGCGCGTGGCGGCGGGAGTGTGAGCGAGAGAGAAGGGGCCTATATCCTATGGGCGGTGTGGTCGTTGGTCCGGTCACCGCCGCCGTGCACCGCGCTCAACAACAGCATCAACGTCAAGAGATAGCGGCCCCGGCTCATCGCTGAATACGCAAGGATTGAGTTTACAATAGAATTTGTGCGCCTGACAGTACAATATAGGCTGCCCTGATTTATACCGGTTTTGTTCGCGACAACGGCGGCGGCCGGACGACCGCAGCAGCGCACCCCTTGCGCGCGCACACCGACCGCCCCTTCCACCTCCCCCTGCCCCCCCCTCTCTCTCTCTCTCTCTCTCTCCCCC
>NW_026267343.1:328297-328737 GCF_000697945.3 Frankliniella occidentalis | reverse complement strand
AGTTATGGGTCAGCTAGCTTGTACTCACAGAAAACGACGCAAGACTGGCAGAATATTAGTCAGTATGGGGCCAGAGTGAGTGCCGTGTGCCTCGCTGCCAAAGCGCCTCGCCGCCGAGGGCTCCCCCCACTCCGCTCCCCACTCTGCCTCTATCCAGCCGGCTCGGCTCGGCCCTCTGCGCTAGGCTCGGCTTGGCCCACTGCTTGTGTCTTGGCCGCTTTACCGGGCACCCACCGCGTACAAAATTGAAATTGCAGCTAGATTCTAAACCGTACAGTTAAGACGGTCGCGGGTGGCGGGAGTAAGAATGGCGATTGTAGCTCAGACTTTAATCAGACCAGACCCGCCGCAACGGGGCGACTCTAGGCCTAGCCTCTCTCGGCCCACTCTCTCGACCTAGAGCCCTAAACTGACTTGATTATTATTATTTACTAAATATA
>NW_026267343.1:324465-327982 GCF_000697945.3 Frankliniella occidentalis | reverse complement strand
AAAAGGTGTCAGTTTTGTCTTCCTCATGTCATCCTCTTAGTTGGGGTTGGCAGGATTTGCACCCACCGTTCCGGTGACCCCTACCCATAAAATTTGCCCCGCCTCACCAAAGGCGGAGTGCGTATGACGACGGCGATGCCAGGCAGACGCGGGACGCGGTGAATAAACCAGCATAAGGAGGGAGCTCTAGGGGCTCGTGGTGTTAAATCCGGGCACGGTCTGAATTTTTCATACCCGTGTCGCGCCTGTCACGCAGTTTGACGGCTACCCCGCCCTGACAAAACTGCTCTCACGGCCTCCACCTGACTATAACCCCGGAGGGGAGGACGGCACGGAGGCCGCCCGCGCCCACACAAAACCTTTTATTTGTCGCAGTAAATACACTCTTTGAGCCCTTCCTCCGGCCTCAGCAACGAACCGGTATGAGAAACTGTGCCCGTGTTATTTCATTCAATCTTAATCGTGCCCGAATGTTTTGCGAGTTGCCGAGGTTCTCATACTCTGTCATGTACTGGATATCACGACCCCTTGCTGGGTAGGCAGCGGTGGGGAAGGGGGCTTCACTGTTACAAAAAAGTACGGAAAAGGGTACGGAAAATGTCTGGTCAATTTTTTAGACGGAACGTCCGTCCTTTTCCGTAGTTTTCACAGAACTCAACGGAAGTCTTCCGTACCCTCGTCCGTACCCATTCCATAGTAATCACACTAAGAAAAGCGTGTTCTTGATTCGTGAAATAAAATTCTTTACTACATCAAAGACATTCTCCATACTTCTATCGAAAAAAAATTAACGGGGAAGAAGTACTGTACTTGACCTAAGTATAAAATGTACTTGGATCAAGTAGAAAATGTTCTGTGGGGGCGTGGGAAGTCTCTGTGTCACCAGAGGGTCAGATTGTAAGGTCCTCACATCTACATGTTGATCAGGACAAAATATTTCGTGTTTATTTATGGTAATTAAGAACAACAAAGTACGGAACTTTTCCGTACTTTTCCGTACTAAACCACGGATATGTACCGAAAGTTCCGTACTTTTCCGTTAAAAACCACGGAAATTTTAACAGTGTTTGACTTGGACCATCAGGACCGGGGAGGAGGGGAGGGGGGCCGCCGCGCGGCAGTTCGACAAGAACAGAGAAGCTAAATAACGAGTTTTCGGCGAGGGGTCGGACTCAATGCTACAATCTTGGGCAGTGGGAATATTGTGGGTTGCCTACCACCAGGCGGGCCCCCTCAGTGAACCGTCCGTAAGCCACGTGAGGGGTCGTCCCTAATTTACGGTGAACGGGAAACTCTAAAAGTAGCGGGCGGGACTTGAACCCGAGACCTGCCGATCCGACGGCGCGGCTCGAGCGACGCCGCAGCCCGCTCGGCCACCGCAACTGCTGGTCAGCAGTTGGCTCGCACGGACACACGAGCGGTGTCGGCTGCTGTCCACTGCCGGCACTAGAACCTAGATGGCGCTGCCTGTCAGTCACCTGTGTTCAGTGTCCAGTGGTTGGCACCACTTCATCCGGGGGGCAGCATCTATCTCTCTCGCACTGCATCACCAGGCGCGCTCATAAGAGTGCAGCCCCTCGGTTTTCGGTTACTTTTCCGGGGAAGTTGAGGCTGCAGCGCCTGGCTGCTGCCGACCGCTGCACCGGGCCCGAGACTGACTTTCTGCGAACGTTCGCTGCCCCGCAGGGTCCCTTCCCCATATGCCTCGGGGATCGAACATAAACTGCGTGACCTTTCCGCGTCTCTGCGTTGTATTGAGCTCATCGAAATTTTTCCAAAATCTGTTTAGATGCCTTAGATTGCTAAGTGCGTACTGGCTACGCTACAGTCGCCTGTTTTTTGTACCCCCACAGCACCAGGCGCTCAGGCTGCTGCTTTATCCGAAAAGTCGCCGTGTTTCTCTTTGTTTCCGGTGTGGTTTTACCTCCGCCATCTTTGATACGGGGGTGGTCGCGGTCATCCCCCTCTCCCCCTCACTTCCCCCGTGGTGGGTTCTGCGAGGGCGTTTCGTTCGACTGCGTTCGGCAGCAACTTTGTTGTCTTTGCGCCGTCGGTGGGGCTTTTTGTTACTACTGCGCTCTTTTGTTGTATCGCACTGTAATAGTGCGACGCGGGGGATGCGCCGTGTGTCGGCACGGCACGCCTCGCTGCCTCCACTTCCGGCCTCTCTCTCTCTCTCTCTCTCCCCCTCCCTCCCTCCCCCTCTCCCTCTCCCTCTCCCTCTCTCTCTCTCTCTCTCTCTCCCTCCCTCTCTCTCTCTCTCCCTCCCTCCCTCCCTCCCTCGCTCCCTCTCTCTTCTCTCTCTCTCTCCCTCTCCCTCTCCCTCTCCCTCTCTCCCTCCCTCCCTCTCTCTCCCTCTCTCTCTCCCTCTCTCTCTCTCCCTCTCCCTCCCTCCCTCTCTCTCTCTCCCTCCCTCTCTCTCTCTCTCCCTCTAGGGATGCAAAATTACCGGTAACAATCAACGTGACGGTAAATTACGGTAAAATTGGTAATTTACCGGTAACGAACGGTAATTATGGTAATCATCACGTTTCAACGTATTAGCATTAGAATTTGGTATCAAAGTGAATAAGAACGCATTAGAAGACAACGCCAAAGGTAGGAGCAGGTGCCATACACTGGAAAGAGAGGTGTACGAATGTCGCGCACCTCCAGATAAGCAAAACAAAATTCATCTGAACTTTTTTCTGCGTGTGAGGTGAGCGAATAACCGTCTTTCGCAAGTGTACGAATGGCTCTCCGCTCACGTGCATGAGTGTGAATAAGTTGCCGCACACCTGCAGCAGTGTTAATTTATTCGCTGATCTGCAAGTGTGCAGCATTCGCACCCTTGCCCTTGGAATCAGGTGTGCAGCGCCTAAACGGTTGGAAATAGAGCAAAACGAACTGATAGTAGTTTGGTTCAATAGGATCGCAACTTGACGTGTTAGCTGTTAACCTCTAGAGTAGAGAGCAAAACCAATAAATTCAAAAGGTGTCAGTTTTGTCTTCCTCATGTCATCCTCTTAGTTGGGGTTGGCAGGATTTGCACCCACCGTTCCGGTGACCCCTACCCATAAAATTTCAGACCTCTAAGCTGTAACCCTTCCTCGTGAACAACAGGCGGATAGACAGATAGCAGGGTCTGTTACAAAAGCGCGTTGATATATCTTTATCAAATAAGAAGGACTTCAACTTAAGTCAGCAATTGCTGATTTACTCCCTGCGTACAACTGTTCGGTAGAGGGCCCTCACCCCTTTACTAGAGGCCCAGAATTGGGCGAGACCGGGGTGGTTTTTGCGGGTTTTGGTCCGAAATAAGGGGTAGGTGTGTCCGTGACATTTAAAATTAGCTTACAAATGCTTACTAGGCGTCCCTGTCGCATTGCTTCTGGAGTTTTAACTAAAATAGGTCGTTTTGTCGAGTTCTATGATAATTACCGTATTTTTCTTCTTTACCGAGCGCGGGGTAAATTACCGTAAATTACCGAATTTTACCGTTACCTTACCGGTAACGTTACCGGGCGTCGCATCCCTA
>NW_026267343.1:318517-324005 GCF_000697945.3 Frankliniella occidentalis | reverse complement strand
AAGTGGCCCCTGTGAAACCTCCCCTTTCAAAACCTTTTAATTGTGAAATTATCAGAGCCAGTGAACCAAATTAGTGATCAACAGTTTTACTAAGTGACTCAGAAAGTGTGACATTGGTAGGAACTCTCAAGATGTCTGGGTACGGATGAAAATCCGTTTTCCCAAACTCCTAGGCCTAGGGTGGCCATGTTCTTGCGCCATGGGCCTCCCCTAACCTCACTTCAATCATCAAATAATCAAAACCATCAAGAAACCACCACCAACATGAACTACGCAGGAGCAGCAGCCTCTCAACCTGCTCTCAAGAACGTGACTTCACCAAATAGTACTGTGATTTTTCCAGAAAGTACTCAAAATGCTTTTCTGAGCACAGCCAACATCAACAACAACAACAATAACATGTTTCGAGAAGAAGAAAATCAAGATCACGCAGCCAGCAGAAGCCACCACGATCAAAACAACAACTTCTCACCTTCAAGAAAGTTTGCAATTGTAGTAGAAGCCAACGACGTCCCTCAAGACGTCTGTCTGCGAGCGGTTGCCGACAAAGTAGGAGGAAGAAACATAATCTACTGCACCCGATTGAGTGAAGGGCGAATCTGCATCTACCTAACCAATGAAGAGAGTGTAAACAAAATCCTCGAAGAGGGCGGTGTCTCAACCCCCGACTTCGAGTTCTTACCATGTCGACGTTACGTCACCGCTGCATCAAAATACATTATTTCAAACTGTCCTCCAGAATATTCAGACGACGATCTCACAAATTTGCTTGCTCCTTACGGGAGATTTGTATCAGCAATATCAAGACTCAGAATAAGTACAGTACATGAAGATCTGAAACATATCAAAACTTGGAGGCGATCTGTTTACATGCTAATCCCCGATGAAGCCCCAGAAATGCCAAAACGACTAACAATAACTTTGCCAGAAACGAATACTAAATATACCCTGTACATTCAATTAGATGACATCGTCTGCAGTCACTGCAAGAGGCCAGGCCATTCTTTTGAAAAATGCAAGAAGAAACAACAATACCAGCAAAACTTTCCACAGCTGTCTCCTAACCCAACTTTGGGAATCAAAACATCAATCAACTCAAGACTACTGGCGAATGCACCAGAAATTAGGGCTGCGCAAAAAACTGCAAGCTCTCAACAACAACCAACAAATCCCGTTATAAGTTTTTTTCAAGATCGAGAAAAAGAAAATGAAAAACAAGAATCTTTTTTCGCCCATGAAGACAACTCTTAACAAACTGAAAACATATTAGAATCAGATGACCTGCCAATAAGTGAAACTGAAAATAATGAAAGTGCAAGAAATGACCTCGTGAGAAAAAGATCCCTCTCTATCTCACCAAACTCCCCCATTTCTCAAGTGAAATTCCTAAGATCTAACAAGGAAGGCCAAATTAGTGAACAAGACATTTCCATGAGTTTTGAAGAAACATCTAATGATGACAGAGAATCACTCAACTCTTCAATATCTGACGCTACCCAGGGTTTCATAACCAAAACTAGCAAAAAAACTCTTCAAAAAGAAAAAGAAAATGAAGCCTTTAATGAACTGTGTTCCAAAGGATTCAACTTCAACAATACAGATGACCTCAGTGCAGCCACATTCAGAAACTTCTTAGCCCAAGCAAGAGGACATCAAAATTCAAGAAAAATAGCAGAAAATTTATCCATCCCTGTGCCATCACTTGTTACAAAACTAGGTGAAGCTATTCGGCTGCTTGCCCTGGAAACCACAGGCCCACCCTTCAATCTCAGAAGAAAATTAGAAAGAGCGCATGAAGCTCTAATCAAATAGAATCATTATCATTAAAATGTAATATTAACAATTTCAATAATACCATAAGTGCAACATTGATAAATGTCAACCCAATAAACTTAAATCCCTTTAACCTCAAAACAGTTAACCACAAATCTGTATTTTTAAAAAAAGTTTCATTTCAAATTAATTACACTCTTAGACGCAAACATGAAACCTGCATGACTGTCAATGTAACAAAACTAACTCATCCTTTTTGACCCTACTGTAAATTTCAAACCCCCCAATAAATCCTGTTAAAAAACTAAAACTCTCTCTCTCTCTCTCTCTCTCTCTCCCTCTCTCTCTCCCTCTCTCTCTCCCTCTCCCTCTCTCTCTCTCTCTCTCGAGAAAGCCCGCGAAAGCGCACCCTTACTAGTTCTCCCTATATTATTACAAACTATTAGTGAAACAAGTGAAAAATCTAGCACATTCTACATTAAGTGAGTAAAACTAAGTGTGCGCTACCAGTGAAGTGTATTACTTTGAGTGAAAACGACAAGTGTACTTTAGAAGAACCCAAAATGTTGGGGCTGTCCTGGCCCTAACCTCTCCACGACGTCGCTATCAATCGAATCAAGAATTATCCATGAAAATGTCGTTTAACCATCAACCCCAACTATATTCAAGTGCTCTACAGTCCAACTCAACCCCCACGAACAATATTTCCCAAAATTCAAGAAATCCAACCGAACTACAAACTAACCTCAAAACAACAAGCCCAGTGCCAAGCTATATCCCCACCAGAAAGTTATCAGTGGTAATAGAAAATACTCAAGACTTCAACCAAGATCAGCTCCTCCGTGCCGCAGCCGATCTCGTCGGCGGCGAAAACATACAGTATGTTTCAAGACTTAGTGGAGGTCGATTTTGCCTCTACCTTTCAAGCCAACAAGCCGTAACTACAATCTGTGACCTCGGAGGTGTACACATCAATGACACTTTCCTACCGTGTCGTTTGTACGCCTCAGAAGCAACCAAACTCCTAATCTCTAATTGCCCACCTGAAATATCCGACGATATCCTTCTAAACCTCCTCAAACCTTTTGTCAAACCAGTTTCTACCCTAACCAGACTCAGCATCAAGACCACCTACGACGACCTCAAGCATGTGAAATCTTGGAAAAGATCACTATTTGTGCAAATCCCAAAGGATGCCGTACCGTGCCCTGAAGTGCTCCACATCACAAACGCTGAAGGGGCGAAACATACTCTGTACATAAGCTTAAACCCAAATCATCTACCCGAAGAATCAAACAAGAAGCAACAACAAATGGACCAAGACCTCCCAACCTACACTCCAGCCCCTTCATTGAGACTTTCTCAAGTAAGAAATCCGTCATTCAACAAACCCAAACCATACCCACACCCGCCCCAAAATCCTATCCAACAAGAAGCTCAAAACAAGCCAACCTTAACCTCAAACCCAGTCCGCCTCTATTCCTGCCTCCCATCCTGCTACTATTCCTGCCCTCACACCAGCCCAACCTTCTCGCTCCGAGAAACCACCGAAAACCTAACCTCAATCACCGCAACAAGGGTCTGGCCCCAGGCAGGAGGGAAGGATCAGGCTCACGAGGGCCACTGACGTCACTCCGAACAGCCGAACGAACCCGACCGATCGGACCCCACCTTACCCCCATCCCGGGCCGGGACGAGATACCTCAAATCAGGACATTTCTGACATTTCTCCTCGATTCGAAAGGAAAGTAAATAATAATAATTAAATTACTTCTTCAGTGCTGTTTAAGACTTGAGTCTCAAATTAAAATATAAAATTTTCCACTAGATGACATCTATTTTAGTCTTACGGCCCAAGTAATGTACTCGTGAGTAAATTTATTCTCGACAAACTTTAAGGAAAACTTAACAGAAGAAGACTTGTTAGGAGAAGCTTTTTCCGATAGACAAACAAGGCGAACATGCTGTGTAATTAGCTGCAGGTGGAGCATCTCAATTAAGAGCACGATTCAAGATCATCTTTCTTTTAAAGAGTAACACACCAATCGTAAAACCCCAGAAAGACACCTTGTCAGAAAAGTTGACAGGGAATATAAGTATATCCTCAGACATAAAGACATACGTCACGGATATGCCGAATCGTTTCCACCAGAAAAAAAAATGACGGAATCGTTGCCACCTCGTAGCCAATCAATATAAATGAAAGAATTATTTTCAACAGAACGTAAATAGCCTGTTTTGAAGGCAAGGTTCTTGGGCCCGCACTCCTATAGTTCCCTCGAGCTGGGGTTTCAATCAAAGGTCGTTGATTAAATCTCGCTTCAGTATTAAGTTTAAAAGTTACAAAATCGTTAAACTGCTAGTGCCCTGGTGCCTCGCCCTTCCCGTATCGAGTGGTATTGAGTTAGGTTTGTTCGTTTAGGTTGGCTTCATCATCATTTTTCCCATTCATGATATCGTTAACAGAACTTGACGTTACCTCATTTCCTGTATTGATTAAGTTATTTTAGTTCAGGTTTGCTTCATCATTATTTTGTATATTTACAATATTGTTACTGATTGATAGAGTTGGATTTTTGGTTTAGATCTGCCTCGTTTTATTTCTATCTTACAAGGAGGGGAACGCGATGCCGATTTTGCATTTCGGCCCTATTACAACAAATAAAACTGTCATGGTCATCAAAGATGACTTGGGCATCAAATGCCATCAATGTACTGGGGATTCACAACCATCAGAACACCAGCAAGAACAATAGAGTGTTCTTGACACCAGGCCCGGCGACCGAAGGCCGAAGCAGACCCCCGAACCGAGCCGAGTGGTGACGTCACAGGCCCTCGTGAGCCTGATCCTTCCCTCCTGCCTGGGGCCAGACCCCCGCAACAACAACTTCAAGCTGGCTGCGCGCGCCCGCCGAGACGCCGCCGCTGGTGCCGATGGTGCCGCCGCTGGACGCGCTCGACCCGCCGCCCGCTGCCGCTCCTGGTGCTGGCCGTGCTGTCCACGTCGGCCAACTCGACCTCTCAGCTCCCAAATCCCTCTCCACCAGTGTGGCCCCTGAATCTGATCCTACTGCTGCTGTCCACAACTCAACCAGCCAAATCAGACAGTCTCAAGATAAAGTCTCCTCCAATCAAGAAACGAGATGCAAAAGACAACTCGCTTCACCCCAACCAACATCATCAAAATTTCTGAAACCAAGTTTCTCTGAATCAGAACAATCATCCTCTGAACGCTCAGACGACCCAGTAAGAAGCATAGAAACCAATGAAACTAGTTACTTAAATAACCCCAAACTCTCAAAATCTAACAACCAAGAAAAGAAGAAAGAAGCTGCTGCTCTCGCCCAGACTCTCTCTACAATGTCTTTCAATCAAGAATTTTTAACTAAAGAACAATTTGAAATTTTCCTCTCAGAGTGTAGGGGAAAGGTGAACCCAAGAAAAACAGCTGTGAGACTCAACATCAACAAACTTGAACTTATAAATAAAATCAATCAGGCTTATGTTAACTGTGCAAATCAAAACCTTCAAAAAAGACTAAAAAGAGCCCATGATGCATTAAAAGAATGTGTTTTATAAAAATCACTTCTCACTTAGAAAACAACAGTCCCTTTCAGTTCTTCAATAGCTCTCTCTCTCTCTCTCTCTCTCTCTCTCTCTCCCTCTCTCCCTCTCTCCCTCTCTCTCTCCCTCTCTCCCTCTCCCTCTCCCCCCC
>NW_026267343.1:305544-318151 GCF_000697945.3 Frankliniella occidentalis | reverse complement strand
CTCTCTCCCTCTCTCTCTCCCTCTCTCTCTCCCTCTCTCTCTCTCTCTCTCGAGCGGCAGGGTGCATGTGCGACGGACCCAGGGCGGCGAGAGGGTCCACGTCCTGGACCTCGCCGAGCTGGACAAGCAGGCGGGGGTGCAATCGTAATGAACTTGTGTAGCGACCGGTGCGACAGCAGCCGCTCTTCCCCTGCGTCCCGTCGCCGCGCGCGCCCGCCGCCCACCCGCTCTACGTGCCTACCTCCCAGGCGCCGAGCCTGCCTGATGGGTTGCCTGCCTACTAGGCGCCCGCCCAGCCACATCAGTTGCCTACCCTCTAGGCGGCCGACCCTGCAATTGTTAAACGGTTATGACTACCGCTCGACCCGGCCCTTCTCCTACGGACTTGCATACCTTGTCTCTTTATTGTTTACTGTTTATTGTTTACTGTTTACTAGTTATTGTTTACAAATACACTGTTTATTTTTTTACTGGTTCCCTGTATTTGTGGTACTTTATTCTTTGCTCCATGAGTGATAATACACTACACGGTGCACTTAGAGAAGTTGAGACCAATTTCAGATCGTACCTCAAGACCGTCCACGTGAATGCTGAGAGCCTACGTTGTGATTCTCATATAGATGAATTTCTACACTTGTTTGACGGCAGTATGATCGACGTCATCGCAGTCAGCGAGTCTTGGTATATGGCCCCGCATGATTATGTACAATTAAACGGTTATAATGTATTTACAGCTGACAGAACGAGCGATAATGGCGGTGGTGTAGCAGTGTATGTTAAAAATAATTACTCCTGTCGTGTCCTTTGTCACTCGATCTCACCTACTTCGAGAGTTAAAAACCCAAAACCTGATTTTATTATCCTAGAGATTACTACTAATAATTTTAAGCTTCTCTTTGCTTGTGTGTATAGGCCTCCTAAAGCTGGTTTTATGAAGGAGTTTTCTGATGCTTTGTACGACCTAATCCTTGATTATAAATACATTATTGTTGCCGGTGATGTAAACGCCCATTTTTTGAGCACTCGCCCAACTGATATTAATGACGGCAAATCTGTGTACAAAATGCTTGACCTTTGTAACCTGTCCCTGATAGATTTTGGAAACACCTATCACATAGAAGGGTGTGACTCTTGGCTTGATATGATATCCACAAACTCTCCCAACAGAGTTGTACACTACGAGAAATTTCCATGCTGTGGACTATCCAACCATGATTTACTTCTGGCGGTGTTCTCATTACAAACTCCTAGATACGAGCCACAAAGTTTTACTTTTCGCAACTTTAAGAACTGTGATATGAACAAGCTACGTGACGACGCACTCAATGCTCCTTGGGATGACCTTTTCAAACTAGAATGTATCAATGCGAAAGTAGCCCGATTTAATCAAATCCTACTAGAACTATACGACAAGCACGCTCCCTTCACAACGGTTAAACCCAGAAAAGAAAATGGACCGCCTTGGTCGTCTAACGATATCCGATCCCTCCTGAAGCAAAGAGATGACGCGTACTGTGTCTATCGGAAAAGTAAATCTGACCTCCATCGTGCACAATACAAAAATCTGCGAAACAGAGCAAAACAAGAAATGCGTAATGCGAAACTCCGGTATGCACACTCGCTGTTTGAAAGTGCGAATTCGTCTAGGGACATGTGGAACTCTCTCAAGAAATTAAAAGTCGTCAGTAAATCGCCTACATGTACAAATGGCCCACATCCAGATGAGCTCAATGCAAATTTTGCCGATGTAAGAAGCCAAAAAGAAGATCTCATACAAGCAAATATCCAATTCTACGAAGCCCAGTTTAAACCGCCGAGAGAAGACTTCAACTTTTTGCACGTCACACCGGAAGATGTAATCAAAGCAACACTTAGTATCGGGAGCAACGCCAAGGGAGTAGACGATATTCCAGCATCGTTTATTAAAAGTTGCTTGTACGAACTGACCCCTGCCATCGTACATATCTGCAATCACAGCCTGCAGCATGGAGTCTTCCCAGATTTATGGAAGATAGCGGTGGTTAAGCCCTTACCGAAGAAACGTAATCCAGCTACACCGAAAGACTATCGCCCAATTAGTCTCTTGTGCGTCATGAGCAAAATTCTTGAAAAAATAGTTCACTCGCAGATTAACAAGTACCTACATGAGCACAAAATTCTTAACCCATTACAATCAGGATTCAAGAGCCAGCTTTCGACAAGCACAGCGCTAATAAAAGTCTCAAATGACTTAAGAAAAGCAATGGATGACCGTTTGATTTCCCTCTTGGTTCTATATGATTTTTCGAACGCCTTTCCATCAGTGCACCACAAACTCCTCATCGCCAAGTTGAAGTGGCTAGGCTTTTCGTTACCAGTCTGTTCCTGGTTCTCCTCTTATTTATCGGGTCGTTCTCAAAAGGTGCTCTTTAATGGCTTGGAGTCCTCTTTACTGCAGATTACACTAGGCGTCCCTCAAGGGTCAATCCTAGGACCCCTCCTCTATCTGCTGTATGTCAATGATATTTCGACACCTTGGAAAAAAAGGCACGCAGTTCAGCCGCTGGATCCGACATCCACGCAGTTCGGCCGCTGGATCCGACATCCACGCACTTCGCACGCTTGATCCGAGATCCACGCAGTTCTCCGCTCCCGTTCGAAACTCATGCAGTTCATTCGGGCGCCGGGCCGTGGCGAGCCGCACCGCTCCGCCCGCCGCTGGCTGCGCTTTGCGCCGCTGCGCGCCCCCACCACCTCTGAGCGCTTCCCGCCTTCCCGCCGAGAGTGAGTTTTCGTAGGCGGATCGGCAACGGCAACACGGTGAATCTCGTTCGTGAAACTGTTTTGGCGTTATTAATACATTGCTTTTTCCTCGTACAAACCTGATAGTGAGTAGTGTTATTTGAGTGCTGAAGCACGTTAAAATTTTCGATCACCGAAACCCATGCTTGAAACCCGTGTTTTGCATGTACATTTTGTAGAATTCTCGTCAATGATAAAGAGCATAATTTGTTCTTAGTTCCTAAACTACGACGTCTTGAGCAGCCAAGCTTGTTAATATTGCCCTAAAACGGCCTCCACAACCTGCGCGAGTACCGCAGCTGCATTGGCCCAGCGCTGTGTCAGGAACAATAAATGTGTAAACTGTTTACACTGTGCAACAAAAAATTGAGCCGGCCATAGGTGATGATCGTTGTGGAGGTTGGAGAACACCTAGACGAGAGTCTAGGCCTCCTTCAGCAACGACCACAGCGGCCCGCTCCCCGCTCACCAGCGCTTGGCGCGCGAAATCGGGAGCCGGCCAAGCGGGAGGCGAGCGCGAGCCGAAGGAGAGCCGAGCGACTCGGGCGCGGCGGCCGAGCGCCGTGAACTGCGTGAGTTTCGAACGGGAGCGGAGAACTGCGTGGATCTCGGATCAAGCGTGCGAAGTGCGTGGATGTCGGATCCAGCGGCCGAACTGCGTGGATGTCGGATCCAGCGGCTGAACTGCGTGCCTTTTTTTCCAAGGTGTCGATTTGCACAATCTTTAAACACGCGACATGCCACCTGTACGCTGATGACTTGCAGATTTACATATCTTGCGCTCCGAAAAATTTCGTGACAACAGTTGAACAAATAAATGAAGAAGCGGTAGCGCTCGAAAATTTCTCCACAAAGCATAATCTGCTTATTAACCCGATCAAGACTCAGGCCATCATTGTTGGAAACCCCAAAATGGTTAAAAAACTTCTACTTCCTCTCCCCCCTGTTAAAGTTAATAATGTTGAAATTGAATACTCAGAGGAAGTTACAAATCTGGGTGTTATATTTGACAGAGCTCTAACGTGGAAACCCCACGTCACCTCTATGTGCAAGAAAGGCCTCGGCGTTTTACAAAGATTACGACACTTCAGAGACCTCCTCCCAAGACATGTACGGCTTCATCTTGTGAATAGCCTCGTGATGCCGATACTACAGTATGCTTCTCCTGTCTTTATTGACTTGCATCGCACGAGTAGCATCCAGGCACAAAGAGTTCAAAACGCTGGTCTACGCTTCATCTATAACCTTAGAAGAGATGCAAGAATTTCTAGATATTTAAACGAAACAAAATGGCTCAACCTAGAGAATAGAAGAAAGCATGCAATGCTGATGCTGGTGTTCAAAGCTATCAAGTCTGGCCAACCAGAATATTTGGAAGAAATGCTTACTTTCATGAACAAAGTACATAACAGAGTAAATAGACACACTGATCTCACCCTCAGAGTCCCAATACACAGAACAGATAAGGCGAAGGGTGCTTTCTCAGTTAAAGGTCCTCTCCTTTGGAATACCCTACCTAAAACATTACGAAAATGCAAAACTGTTAATACTTTTAAGCATAAACTGTACAACTTCTATCTATGTAAGCAACAAACTTAAATTGTTTTCCTTTCGCACTGTAAATTAAATGCTACTTCTTTATTGTTTCTCTTTTGCAGCTGTATTATTATTTTTTTCCACTGGTAAAACTGTGTTCTGTCTGTACTACATTGACTGTGCTGTACTTCATGTTCTTATGTACCTTCTAATTGGTACTAATTCACGGGACTTTCTAGTCCTAATGTACCATATTATCTGAATAAATCAAATCAAATCAAATCAAATCTCCCTCTCTCTCTCTCTCTCTCTCTCTCCCTCTCCCTCTCTCCCTCTCTCCCCCCCTCCCTCCCCTCTCCCTCTCCCCCTCTCCCCCCCTCTCTCTCTCTGTGCCCTTTTCTCTTATATTTTTGCAGGGCGATAAATAATCTGCGCTAAATGCGCGCAGTGCTCCGCGCCGCGCCCGCGCTTCGTTATTAATTGCAGGGGATCCCATTGTGCGGCCGGCCCGGCGGGCTGGGCCTTCCCTTCCGCGGCTGCGCCACTCCACGCCAGTGCGCTGTGCCGTGCCATGGGCTGGGCCCCACAGTGTCCAAAAGCGGAAAAAATCGAGAGAGGACGAGTTAAATAAAAACGAGAAAACGAACAAAAAAAAAGTCGCTAATTAGCACCTCCCGCACGGTGTACGGCCGTGGCTGGTGAGTGGTGGCTGCCGCGCTCGCAGCCAAAAATAATCATTGTGATAATTATGACGAAAATGCCAACTTGACGTTACGCGCTTCGCGGGGCTCGCGGCCGGTGACGAGAAATCGATACCTTGTCCCTTCCAATCAGTGTATTAATTTATTGATTGTGCGGTGAATGCACCGCTCTGCTGCTGCTGCTCTGCTCACAGTCACGAAATTTTAATTTTTGTGATTTTCTTTTTTTGCGAGACCCAATTTACTGGTTCACCGGCCGGCTCCCCACTTTAATCATAGAGAGTAAATATGGAGACGCACACGCACGTGCCCTGTCAAAATAACGCCGGGCGTGGCGGCGTGGCGTGGGCGCACCAGCGAGCGTGTGGAGGGGGTGCAATTTACCCGCATTGTCCCTGTAGTGCGGCGGGGCGGGCGGGGCGGGGCTGGCGTGTGGACGCCCGGTTTGTTCACTCTGCTAAAGAGAGTGTTGATGCAGCAGCAGCCCATGCCAGCCAGGCCCATGCATCATCGGGACAGGCGAGGGCCGAAGAGGAACAAGGCGACGATGAGCGTGGACGACGTCGAACGTCTAGCCAGCCTGTAACAACCTCCCCCCACTTCCCACTTCTGTGTGTCCGTCTCCATCATGCTCTGGGCTGGGGTGCAGTCTTGCGTCTTGTGCAGAACGATGAGTTTGAACCAGGGGGTCCGTGTTTATGATAAGGACTCACCCCGCAGTGCTAGAAGCACCCCGGCTCCACAGTGGCGTCCCGGCGGCGTCCTGGCGGTGTTCGCGGCCATTCCCATACCCGTGTCGCCATGCCCGCCCGCCCGCCCGCCCGCCTGACCCGCCAGACCCGCCTGACCCGCCAGACCCGCCAGACCCGCCAGACCCGCCAACTCGAAAAGCCTCGCTCGGCATTGTGTGTGAAGGGGCCTCAATGGGGGTGTCGTTTGACAAAAGGCTCTGCGCGCGGCGGCTCCGCGCTGCCATTGGCTGCCTGTCGCACGGTACGGAGGCTGCCTGCTCGGCCCGGGCGGCGGCTCCGTTCCGGGTGGTGCGCTGTTTTCTGGTTGGCTGGTCCGCTCCACGGCCGGGCTGGCCGTCCCGGCGGGGCTGGCAGGCAGCCGATGCCCAAGTGTTTTGTAATGCTTCGCTTATCCAGCATGGCGGGCGAGCCCTCGTGTGTGGTTTCGACCGCAGAGCCGGGGAAGTCCTCGACTATTGGGGGGGGGGGGGGATCTACGAGGTGGACACGGCAAGGAAGACGGCGACTGTACGACACTTTCAGAAAAATACATGCGACGTAACCCCCATGTGCAAACCCGCAAAGTCACTAGCAATTGCAATCAGGTGAAATAATGCGGATGTAAGGAGCCCGCAAGTAAAAGGCTACATTTACTCGAGTTTCCGAGGGATGAGCCTGGATGAAGCCGTCCCGCACGAGTCGCCTCGGCCCGCCCCCGCTGCCGGCCAACAAGTAAGATAGATGTCTGCCCTGCGTGAACTTGCGGCCCCTCGTCTTTTGTCCCCCGGTGCCCCCTGCACTGCCCCCCCTCCCCCTTTTCCCTTCTGCCCCCTTTTTGCCCCTTCCGCTCGCTCTCGTCCCCCCTTTTCCTTTCTCGTTGATCCAATACAACATACGACGCCTTGATAACAGTCTTGGCTCTGCCTCTAGGGAGGGGGCGGGCCCCCCGGCCTTCAGAGAATCCGTAAAAAGTGTCCTAGTTTTCCCCTCCCTGCGTCCTGCCCCGTGCGGGCCGGGCCAGAGACAGCTGCCAGTGCCCATGGTCGTGGCCAAATTTTTTCTTGTCTGCGGAGAGGGAAATTTTTAATGTGAATCAGCACTCTTTCCTAAAACACTGGAAGAGATAAAGTAATCGGATGTAAACGGGGTTGATAACCTTACAAGAAATAGTTCTTCTTTGTAAAATAAAATAAGGACCACTAAAAGTTCTCTCGACAGCTACAGTCTCCTCCTCACGCAGGCATCTACGATTCGGATGGGCCGTAGAGTTGGGAGGAGCTGGGGGGATAGGGGCGCCTGAGATTCTCTCCACCGATAAAGGGCGGGAACGCTAGTGTGTGTGTCTGTGTGGGAGGGGGGGGAGGGGGGGTGGGCTGAGATTCGAATTGTTCGTCGATGGCACAGAGCAAGGCCCGGCAACAGGTGAGACCCGCGGGGGCGCCGGGTCGTGGTGATAACAAGCTGGACTCGCAGGAACAAGAAACTATTATTAATATATGGGTGAAAACCAAAATTGTTTCACATTTGTGTCCCTAGCGCTTTTTTCTTGAACGTCTGGCACAACAATGTCGTTTGGCGCCAAAATGCATCAACGACATCGAGATGGACCAGGAACGCCACTTAGTCTTTAAAAATATGACGCCAGTGAGTCACGGTGAGGACTTAAAGGCCCCAAACTAGCGATTTTGACGTGTCCCCGGCTCCAGTTTTGAACTTAAAAGTGATTGGATATTGAGAAAAGGTTTGTAAAGGTCAAACTCCATTAACACTTTCCGTGCGGGGCCCTTTTTGAGCGCCGCCCCTCACAGGCGGAGGCCTTCAAGTGCTGATTACGTGCCACTATCGACCTACAGTAGCTGCAATGATGTGATATGACACTACCGAGTCACCCCCGACTTAGCCGAAGCGGGTCCACATACTGGACCCGTCGCCTGTGGGTCTGTTTTAGCGGGTCCACACCCGTGGACCCGCCGCTAAACAGGTTGTTGGTTCCCCCAGGGTGACAGGGGGCTGTCCGGCATCAAGGGCAGCACTAATATACCTCCTAAAATATTTGTTAGTGTTTGCCTCCGACGTAGACACCTCATAACCGACTGGCGCGCTTCGCAAGGGTGCCAGGGTTCCCACAAGTCTGGTAAACGTGGAAAGTCAGGTAAAGTCAGGGAAAATGATGGAATGGTCAGGTATAATTCGGTGGTTAGTGCTCGATTTATCTCCTGCGATTAAACGTCGGGAAAACCCCTGTAAAATTGATCCCGAAAGCTGAATTAGCTCACTTTGGCCGGAACTTTTCTCTCGCTTCGCTCGCGGTATCCTAAACTCCGCTTCATTGAATATCAAAGTAAAATCAAATTCTTTATCAAATGAGCTAAAAATCAAAAAATGTGAAAAAATGCGTACTTTCTCACCGCGTCACGCGACACGGCAGTTGTGAGCACTTTTCCGGGGCACCAGAGATTTGCACACTTACCATCGGGGACGAGCGACTTACGTTGCCAATTTAATGACCAATAGCAACACAAAACGTTGAAATAGCATTAGAAGCTTCAGTCTGTTCTCTTTACTTGATGAGACAGTAACGACGCTGGTGGGACATGTACAGTCCTTCCAGTGCGAGCAAATAGTTACAATTTCAGAGATATTTTGTGCGCTGTTTTAGTTACAGTTTCAAAACGTCAAACATTTTGGACAAAACGCTTCTAAAAAAGCCCCTTGTAAGAAGGCATCTTTTTTAATTTTCCTACCTTTGCCACTCCCCACTGAATAGTTGACCTGTGGACGCCCCTGCCTTTACCTGTAATTTTTTTTATTTATATTAAAAATTTCAGATCCTCCCTGTTTTTTTGTCGTTTTACCTCTTATTCTTCTCCGGTATAGAAGCGACAAAGGTCAAGGGAAATTTGGGAAAGTTTGTTTGGAAAGTCCTGGAAAGTCAGGGAAAATGACGGGAGCCGAAATGTGGGAACCGTGGGGTTGCGGGTGCCGTATTCCAGTCGGCGGGAACAGGGGCGGCCCCTAGCACAGGCGCCTGGAGGGCAGGGCAGAGCGAGGGCCAGGTATTGGTTTGTAAGACAATTGTACGCATTTGTAGCCTACTCCAGCACTATCTGTCGGCGTTCAGATCCCCCCTACCGTCTTCCGTGTCTTATAAGGTGCATTAGCCTTGACCTTGATGCTGTGCAGCCCGCTGTCACATTGGGGTGGTCGAGAACCTGATAGGCGGCGGGTCCAAGGGTGTGGACCCGCTGGAACAGACCCACAGGCGGCGGGTCCAACCGCATGGACCCGCTATGTACCGCCATCTACTGGCGACGGTAGCTTTGAGTTCCTCTAGGTACAAACTGCCTAGGCGGGGGAGGATATGTCGGGCGATTTGAAACTGATGCTGGAGGGCGTGGTTTACGTGGCGTGGACCCACGTTGGACCCGTCGCACGGAAGCGCCTAATTTTGCGGGTCCAAGGGTGTGGACCCGTCGCACGGAAAGTGTTAACATATTAGATGTAGAACTAATCAATAAATATTTTACGACAAACCGCGTTGGAAAATATTAAAAATTGATCACGTTATGACATTTTAAAGGTCTGTCCCCGGGTTTTTGCATACTCCCCGTTTCGCCAACATAAATTGAGTTTAAAACTTGTTGTGTGAGGTAACAGAAGCGGTTTTTCACGAAATGTGTTCAACAGACCATACACACTGTTAAAATTTCCGTGGTTTTTAACGGAAAAGTACGGAACTTTCGGTACATATCCGTGGTTTAGTACGGAAAAGTACGGAAAAGTTCCGTACTTTGTTGTTCTTAATTACCATAAATAAACACGAAATATTTTGTCCTGATCAACATGTAGATGTGAGGACCTTACAATCTGACCCTCTGGTGACACAGAGACTTCCCACGCCCCCACAGAACATTTTCTACTTGATCCAAGTACATTTTATACTTAGGTCAAGTACAGTACTTCTTCCCCGTTAATTTTTTTAAACGAACCCGTTAGGGTCGTTTCTATGTCAACAAAATCAGAATATCAGCCAAGGGGCGACAGCAGGGGCTCGAGCGACATGGGGGACTTCCTCCGAACGTCATGGGGAAAGTCCTCCAAGCCCCGCCCCCTTTCCTCCCTAGCAACGACCCCTTACCCCCTAGCAACGCCCTTCCCCCCTAGCAACGCCCTCTGTACCCCCTAACCACAATATCAGCCAAGGGGGGGCAGCAGGGGCTCGAGCGACATGGGGGACTTCCTCCGAACGTCATGGGGAAAGTCCTCCAAGCCACGCCCCCTTTCCTCCCTAGCAACGACCCCTTACCCCCTAGCAACGCCCTTACCCCCTAGCAACGCTACCTTACCATCCAAGCGACCACATTATACATATTACGCCGCGCCGGCTGGCATTGTGCCCCACGGCGAGTACCCAAAGCCAAAAGCTGCGCTAGGCAATCTACCACATTGTTAAGTCTTCAGGAGATACCTCCTACACTTTTTGAACTCCTAATACACTGAGGCGTGTTATGTTGCTGTTGCTGTTACTGCCCACTGCCTTGTTTAGTGTCTACCTGTCAACTGACCTACTGAAATGATAATGTAGAGAGTAATACTACAAAAACACTAAGGGTTCGTTTCGCTGTTAACAAGAATTGTTAACTTTTTTCAATAGAAGTATGGAGAATGTCTTTGATGTAGTAAAGAATTTTATTTCACGAATCAAGAACACGCTTTTCTTAGTGTGATTACTATGGAATGGGTACGGACGAGGGTACGGAAGACTTCCGTTGAGTTCTGTGAAAACTACGGAAAAGGACGGACGTTCCGTCTAAAAAATTGACCAGACATTTTCCGTACCCTTTTCCGTACTTTTTTGTAACAGTGCACTTGACAATTCGAGTTGGATCAAACGTCCCGAACAAGTTTAAACCTGTTAATTATGACAAACTAATGTCCGTACAAAGATGAAAAACGATTCGGAACAGAGTCGTTTGGGAGGGAAGAGAGGGGGGAGGGGTATGAGAGGCTTGGGTTCAGATGCGAGTGACAAACATTTGCCAGGAGGGTAACGGGGATTAACCGACGGTGACTGAGGGTCACGGGGATGACCAACAACCAATAGCGATGAGAGGGTCACGGGGATGACAAACAATGATAAGAGGGGCACGGGGATGACCAACAATGATTGAGGGTGACGGGGATGACTAACAGTGGTAAGAGGGTCACGGGGATGACTAACAATGATTGAGGGTCACGGGGATGACCAACAGTGGTAAGAGGGTCACGGGGATGACTAACAGCGATGAGAGGGTCACGGGGGTAGTCAACAGCGATGAGAGGGTCACGGGGATGACAAACAATGATTGAGGGTGACGGGGATGACCAAACGCGATGAGAGGGACACGGGGATAACCAACAGCGATGAGAGGGTGACGGGGGTAGTCAACAGCGATGAGAGGGTCACGGGGATGACTAACAGCGATAAGAGGGGCACGGGGATGACCAACAATGATTGAGGGTGACGGGGATGACTAACAGTGCTAAGAGGGTCACGGGGATGACTAACAATGATTGAGGGTCACGGGGATGACCAACAGCGATGAGAGGGTCACGGGGGTAGTCAACAGCGATGAGAGGGTAACGGGAATGACAAACAACGTTGTGAGATTTAGAGGGACTGATTCGGACTGTATTAACAACATTTGAAATTGGTTTTACATCCCAAACAATTTGTTTTGAAAAGCCCTGTTTAACGAGCCCAATTAATGTTTGTTTGTAAATATCTCTTGATCTAAAGGTCCTGCCGTACATTGGGCCTGACCACCGACTTCCTCTCGAAAAGACCTTTCAAACGAGCATAAGGTTGATAGGGTTCTAACGCGCCGTGCGCTATCTTCTTTCAGAGAGGACTCAGCCCCACCAACCTTATGCTCGTTTGAAAGGTCTTTTCGAGAGGAAGTCGGTGGTCAGGCCCAATGTACGGCAGGACCTTTAGATCAAGAGATATTTACAAACAAACATTAATTGGGCTCGTTAAACAGGGCTTTTCAAAACAAATTGTTTGGGATGTAAAACCAATTTCAAATGTTATTAATACAGTCCGAATCAGTCCCTCTAAATCTCACAACGTTGTTTGTCATTCCCGTTACCCTCTAATCGCTGTTAGTCATCCCCGTGACCCTCTTACCACTGTTGGTCATCCCCGTCACCCTCAATCATTGGTAGTCATCCCCGTCACCCTCTTACCACTGTTAGTCATCCCCGTGACCCTCAATCATTGTTAGTCATCCCCGTGACCCTCTTACCACTGTTAGTCATCTCCGTCACCCACAATCATTGTTAGTCATCCCCGTCACCCTCTTACCACTGTTAATCATCCCCGTCACCCTAAATCATTGTTAGTCATCCCCGTCAGCCTCTTACCACTGTTAGTCATCCCGGGGCCCTCTTATCGCTGTTAGTCATCCCCGTGACCCTCAATCATTGTTTGTCATCCCCGTGACCCTCTCATCGCTGTTGACTACCCCCGTGACCCTCTTACCACTGTTAGTCATCCCCGTCACCCTTAATCATTGTTGGTCATCGCCGTGCCCCTCTTATCGCTGTTGGTCATCCCCGTGACCCTCTCATCGCTGTTGGTCATCCCCGTGACCCTCAATCGCCGTTGGTCATCCCAGTGACCGTTGTGTTGCAATTCGTCATCCCTCTCACTTTCTTAACGCAGGTGGTCATCCCCGTGACCTTTTTGTCACTGTTAGTCATCCCCATGACCCTCTTATCGCTGTTATAGTCAGTCATCCGCGTTACCCTCGTATCGAAGTTGGTCATCCCTGTGACCGTCTTATTGCAGTTGGTCATCCTCGTGACCCTCATAGA
>NW_026267343.1:302293-305124 GCF_000697945.3 Frankliniella occidentalis | reverse complement strand
TTTAAATGTGAAACAATTTTGGTTTTCACCCATATATGCACACGGTTGAAGAATTACGTACAGTACGACGGTTGGCCATTTTACTAAGTAAGGGGCCTCTTATCGCTGTTATAGTCAGTCATCCGCGTTACCCTCGTATCGAAGTTGGTCATCCCTGTGACCGTCTTATTGCAGTTGGTCATCCTCGTGACCCTCATAGATCAATGGTCACCCCCGTTACCATTTTGTTGATGTTGGTCAACTGCGTGGCTCTCCTGACCTCTTCCCGTGAAACCTTTTGCATATAGGTGACATACATGCACTGCAAACTCAACAGTCGACTTAGTACACTCTTTTATGTGTGTGCTTGCAAGTCGACTGTTATTTGGCGTCGACTTGCCAAGTCGACTGTTATTTGCCGTCGACTTGCCAAGTCGACTGTTATTTGCCGTCGACTTGCCAAGTCGACTGTTATTTGCCGTCGACTTGCCAAGTCGACTGTTATTGGCGTCGACTTGTCAAGTCGACTGTTACAGTCGAACTGCCAAGACGACTCAGCATCAGCAGTCGACTTAAGCAAACACTTGCCACCAACTCGAACACCGAGCGAAAAACAGGTCAAAACAACACTAAGACACGCCCTCTGACCTATCGCCGCTGACTAACTGTTTCTAACAGTCGACTTGGCAAGTCGACGCCAATAACAGTCGACTTGGCAAGTCGACGGCAAATAACAGTCGACTTGGCAAGCACACACATAAAAGAGTGTACTAAGTCGACTGTTGAGTTTGCAGTGTGTGGACACTTGTATGGGGCCTACACTGCAAACCCAACAGTGTACTTAGTACACACAAGGAAGAGTCAACTTGCAAGCACACACATATAAGTGTGTACTTGCCATAGTACACACAAGGAAGAGTCGACTTGCCATAGTACACACATATAAGTGTGTACTTACCATAGTACACTCTTCCTTGTGTGTACGTTACCTAAGGTAAAGCACACACTTCTTTGTGTGTACTATGGTAAGTACACACTTATATGTGTGTACTATGGCAAGTCGACTCTTTCTTGTGTGTACTATGGCAAGTACACACTTATATGTGTGTGCTTGCAAGTTGACTCTTCCTTGTGTGTACTAAGTACACTGTTAGGTTTGCAGTGTACGCTTTGAGCTTGTATGTGCCCTACATTCAACATGTATGTTGAAATGTATGTGACGGCCATATATGTGACATATAAATCGCAGCATCTGGTCCATTTGCAAAATACAAAATAAGAAAAACAAAAATATTTTTTTTGGCTTTTGGGTTAAGGAACGTAATTATTTTACTTCTCTATAGACGAATTTGATTTTATACCTTTTTTACCGAAGTTGTTGATGAGATTCGAACCCACGACCTTTGTGTTACTTACCTGAAGCCTTGACCACTAGGCTACCGGATCACCGCTGGGAGATGCGTGCAACAGCGCGCTCTTAAGCTACATAGGGTCATATGTATTTCACATATATGTGGGAACGTGCAGGAAGTAGATCTTGCCGGCTTCATCCAGATTTTTCCTCCACTACAAGTGGTATTACTAGTTTGTTTTAACTTTTTTTAACTATAATGAGTGAACAATCGAATGGTTTGGGGGAGTTCATACCTATCAAAGAAAGAGAGAGAGCTGAAAATCTTGCTGAATTCAAAAACATTGAAATAAAAGAGATACTAAAATGTCTTCAGAAGTCTTCCAGAAAGTTCTTGCGTTTTCATATACGTGAACATGGTCACTATGCAACAAAGTATATAGATTCTAACTAAATAAATATTAACTGGCAAATAAACGACAAAGTCTGGTGTCCAACTAATCTATGTAAAACAACATCACTCACATGTATGGCGACCGTCCCGAGGACTGTTCCTATACATGTGACGCTTACACCAACATCACTGTAAATCCAGGAGTGACGGTTGTCGCCCCTGGGGGAGCGACATTTTGAATCAAATTTCGTCGCTCCCCCAGGGGCGACGTTCAAAAGTCTCGCTCTACTTGAGTGACGGTTTTTGGATGTCACTCTATTTGAGTGACGCTCCCACTAAATCACCCAGGTTTGCGTCACTCAAATATAGCGACATTAAAAAATATCGCTCTAACAGAGCGACGTAAGAAACATGTTGCTCTTTCTAAGCGACGGAAAAGTTCGTCGCTCTTTGCGGGCGACGTAAGTCGCTCCACGATTTACAGTGATACAAGCCTTGTTCGCTCACATGTATGTGAGGCGTCCACATACATGTGACATTATTGCCGACATACAAGTCTTGCCCGCTAACATATATGTGGCCTTCCCCATATATGGGACGGTTTCGCCAACAGAAATGATCACCCAGCGAGTTGTCGTTGACATGTATGTGGGCCGTCACCCATATATGTGACACTGGCACGGACATACAAGTCGTAATCGGTCACATGTATGTGCCGGATGTTTCACAAAATACATACATGTGCGGCACACATATATGTGAGGGCGCACACATAGGTGGAGGTGGAGGCATCCATGCACATCACACACTTGTCACATATATGTTGTCCCAACGATTTCAAACGTCACATGTATGTCCCCGACGCTTTCGTATGGGGGACTTGTATGGCACATGTATGCCGCTTGTAGGGCACTTGTATGATTCGGGTTTCACGGGTAGGTCATCCCCGTGACATTTTAGCCACCCCGTCTGTCATCCCCTTGACGGCCACATTCGATCGCAAAATGCCGTCTTTAAATGTGAAACAATTTTGGTTTTCACCCATATATGCACACGGTTGAAGAATTACGTACAGTACGACGGTTGGCCATTTTACTAAGTAAGGGG
>NW_026267343.1:300890-301538 GCF_000697945.3 Frankliniella occidentalis | reverse complement strand
AAAATGCTGCAGGTACGTATATTATTTTAAAATAAATGAATATATAGCAAATGGAGTATGTACGACGTGCAGCGCCAAACCTTGAAAGTAATGCTATATGGAGTTGAAGCAGACCCACTTCCGGTGGCGAGGTTCGTGGCTGTATGAGAAACGCAGCCGCGTATGCACGGGTCCAATGGCAACCAATTTAAAAGCAAAATATATAAGTTTTTCACTGAAACTTTCCTTTGGGGGTTCATTTAATCAGTACTCGTGAATAACCATCTGTTTTGGAGAGTCTCACTACTTGGGTAGACTTGTTTAAACTGATTTTTAAAAGACGATGTCTCAAGCAGACGACGGAAACACCCTTTTCTTCTTCCTGATTTGTGCCCAACTATACCACGGACCTGGCCACGGCCAACGAGTGCCCACTTTATATGCGAATACCGATCAAATACTCGAGTGTACTGTAAAACTGTTTCGCGCTTTACACTCGGCGGACATTACAGATACGGGTTTATTAAGAGAGTTTTGCTATAAAGTTATTTGTTCACGCTTAAACTGGTTGTCACCGGGGGGCCGTCACGACCCCTTGTCAGCCTCCATCTTCTCCATATAAGCAGGGCCTGGAAACGCAATGGTCGAGTCCCGGCCGAGGCGCGATAC
>NW_026267343.1:293039-296210 GCF_000697945.3 Frankliniella occidentalis | reverse complement strand
CCCCTAAATCGCGTGACGTAATATGTGGACGACCCCTAAACTGGACGGCCGGGTCGGGCGGTGAGTCGTACAGTACTGGATAATGCAAGTGTGTGTGGTATTGATTCGGACTTCCCCGCGGGCGCGACGTGCCGTTGCCGTGCGGTCTCGCTGGACTGTCGCTGCCGTGTCACCGCGACGTGCCGCGACTCTGCCACGTGCAGTTAGGCCCCCACGTGGCTGGAGGGGCGGCACAGCCGGATGCGTGTACACGGCGCGGAGGAAGTTGGGCGTAAAGTCGTTGTTAGTCCTGCGGTATCCGCCCGGTGCGGCAGGGGGGAGGGGCAGGTAAAACTGACCGGCCGTCCGTCCTGTTTATTTTGCTTAGCGCCTGGAATTATGTCTATATCTCGACCATTCACTCCGTTGTTGTTGTAGCGGGTGAGGGTGGGCCGGACGGTCCGCCGGCGTGGGGCGGCCCAATACCCTGATTCATGTAATGAATGTGTACGTGTGTGTGTGTGTGTGTGAAAGGGGAGGGGGCGTCGTTTATTTCTTGTTGTTGCTATTGGGTGCGTTTAGTGTTGTTGTTGTTGTGTTGGGGGGGGGTCCCGTATGGTGGGCCGGCCGGGGCTAAAAGGGGGGCTGACTAGCTGGCCACCACACCTGGTGCCTGTGTGAGTGTGAGCCTGCGACCCCGAGCGATAGAACCCTTTCATGCGCGTCCCCCCTCCCTCCTTCCCCTCCCCCCCTCCCTCCCTGCCACGCCCTCCCCACGGTCCCTGCCTCCCCCCCCCCTCCTCGCCCGCAGTCACAGGGTTCATACCGGTCAGGGAAGTCAGGGAAGTCATGGAAAAGTCAGGGAAAATAAAAAGGCCACTGGAAGTCATGGAAAAGTCATGGAAATTGGATTTGGGTCAGGGAAAAACACGTTGAGAGAAAAAAATTGTTTGTAGCCTCAGTTTTGCGTCCAATTTTACGGCATGGCATTATTTTATCATCTCCTCTAATACTGAAAAAAGTCAGGGAAAATCACGATTTTTGCTTCTGGAAGTCAGGGAAATGTCAGGGAAAACGGAAATAGGAATTTGGTATGAACCCTGAGTCACAGCCCGGGTCCTACTGCGGTGATCTAGTAATTACAGTGTCGGCAATCCCTTCGCCCCCTCCCCCCCCCGCTGCCGGTGCCCCGGGGAGGTAGGGCCCCTTGGATGGCATTGGTGCGTACGTACCCGCCGGAATGCGTACACAGAACACAGACCACCACGTATACGGACCTACTACAGAGGAATCTCGATAATCTTTGTCCGTTTGATCCTCGGTTTTAATGATCCCCTCTCACAATCGCAGTACCTAAACCAACTCGGAAGCGGTGTGCGGTGCAGGTGGTGCACCAACGCACTGCACTCACTTTCTCACTCTCGAAACAGTCTGCTAGCGCTACGCTCCGGCCACCAGCGCTCGGCTAGAACGGTGTGCTGCGGCGAGGGGTGGTGTCGGGTGGTGTGCTGCTACAGAAATTGGAAATGATTAAACCCGGTCTTTCTGGCGAGACTTTTCGTATGAGTATGAGGCGGGAGGGGTGCCTCTGTGGAATCCCACATTATACCTTACGTCGCAAAAATTACCACACACCCAAAAAGTCTGCGCAACTTGTCCATACTCTAGGAGGACGCCGCGTGACCAGGGGTCCGCCTTGTGACGCTGGCGTGTTGACGCGGTCTGACGGCCAAACTTGTGGCGGTGTGGACTCTGCGGGTGCACTGTTCAAAGCTTGCAGTGAATTTGACTGTAAACTACAGTCAACCCTGCAGCACTATACCTTACAGCCAATTTTCATCGTATAAGATACGGTGAAAGTGACTGTAAGCTGCAGTGAACCAGGGTGCATCGCACCGTAACTTACAGTCAAATTCACTGCAAGCCTTTAACAGTGTGGGCGCCCGCGGCGGGCTGGGCGGCAGGGCGGCCCGCTAATCGATTTGACCTGCATTACGGCGACGGCTGGCACCTGCGCAAATGAAGTCAACTAGCACAGGGACCCGTGTGGAACGGATACGAATAAAGTTATGGTAGATATGGTGTTTTCTGAACACCAAATTGACACGATCTGTACAACAAAGATACACCAAAAAAGTACCACAAATTGACACCATATTTACAACAAACGCATTTGTTGTACTTATGGTGTACTTTTGATGGCATTATCATGATAAAACTGGCGCGTTTAACACCAGAAATACACCATATTTATTCCGGCCAGCCCGCGGAATGCTCAAAACTTTGAACGGCCGTAACTCCTAAACGGTTAGAGATAGCGCTTTGAAACTGAAATTTCGGAGGTGGTAGTGCCTATAGGCATAGGGTGATCAATGCATGGTGCCTGGTTAGCCTGGGGCCCTTAGGTCGCGCCTGGTTCCCAGCTGTGGTTTCAAGCTGGTTGCCGCCCGGGTTCCCGCCTGGCTCCCACCCGAATGGTTCCGCGAATAAATATGGTGTATTTATATTGTCAGCACGACCACAAAATGTTTCATGCTCCCCGGAATAAATATGGTGTATTTCTGGTGTTAAACGCGCCAGTTTTATCATGATAATGCCATCAAAAGTACACCATAAGTACAACAAATGCGTTTGTTGTAAATATGGTGTCCATTTGTGGTACTTTTTTGGTGTATCTTTGTTGTACAGATCGTGTCAATTTGGTGTTCAGAAAACACCATATCTACCATAACTTTATTCGTATCCGTTCCACACGGGGAGGGGTGTGGGCACGCGCAGCCAGCCAAGGGCTCGAGCGACAACCCGCGCCTGTGCAGCCAGCAGTCAGTCACCCAGTCAATCAGCCTCAGGAAATGATCGTGCCTCAAGCCCTCCTCCTCCAGCCCCAGTCCAGTCCGCGCGCGCACAGTCAGCTGTCGGTTGACGGGTTGATTGACGCCGTGAGATTGCGCCGACATCGCGGCAGGCCCGGCTGAGCGGGGTTGGGGCTGGCTGGCTGGCGGCGCGGCGGGGTCAGGCCGTTTATCGCGGTCACTATTGACTCTGCACGAAAATCTTTGTGGAACGCTGCGCTGGAGGGGGCGTGGCTGAGCATTACGCAAATTTGGCCCAGCCTTCGCGGTAAACGGTCCTCTAAATAAGGGATTGGGAGGAAGAGGAGGGCGAGAGAGCCGGGGTGGGGCTGTAGCTGGG
>NW_026267343.1:288168-292539 GCF_000697945.3 Frankliniella occidentalis | reverse complement strand
CCCCCCCGACGTCCATGCTGCCTCCCTTTGCCCTGCACCTTCCTGCGCTGCTCACACACACGCACCACTGCGAACACCTGGCATTGAGCACCCTGTAAAAAGATCAGAAACCTGTTATAACGCTTCGGTCAACAATATTGCAAAATATCTGTTTTAGAATCTGTTCAAAAATTATATGTAGTCGAAGTGAGTGTACGTAGTTCTGCAACTTTTATTTAATGGTATTGCATCCTATATTGTGAATTTCTTTTACGTCATGTCAAGATTTTGTTTTGTTAACATAATTTCCTTTTCACTTGTCAAGAATATTTTCTTTTTTTTTCAAACCCTGATTAAACGCGCGTTAATGTACGCCGGCGTCCTGCTTGCCCTGCCGTTTTCTTTTTGCCGTGTACCCGGCCCTGCCGTGTGGCGTGTCCGAATTGAGACGTAGGCTAGAGGTGGTTGCAACTTATCTTGACCAGAAACTTACAGGCCACGCCAGAAGTGCAGCCCTGCCGGAGCCGCACTGCAGCCGGTAGCGCACCATGTGGCCCGGGCCGGCCGGCCGGAGAGGCGGGGGCGGCCTATTGTGTGCAATTGAGTGCTCCGGCAAGAGTCGCAGCAATTTAGGTCATTCACCCGCCCTTACTATAGTTCCAATTTGATACTTTGAATAAAGGCATAACGGAGGGTATGAACGCCAGAATCGGATAGGATGTTTCGAAACAAGAAATTTGATACCAAATTCGAATAGTTTTGATAATATTGTACGCACGTTTTAGTGTTCACCGAACAAATTCTTGACCGAGGCGAAATACGGTTTGTGACCATTCAGGTCACCGCACACAAATTTTATAAGCTAGACAAGATTCAAAATTGGGGCTTTTGGATGTTTACCTTATAGCGAAAAGTCGAAGTTTGGAACGGTTTACTACAAAAACAGTGGCATCTACACAAATTTTAATTTTATAAAATGTGTTCAAAGTTTGACGAACAATAATGAAGGTCCTATGCACCATGGCTCTATATCTATCCGTTCAAGAAATAAACAGCCGCAAAGTCAGAGTTTGTGACGAATAGCACAAGAACTATTGACGAATGTCCGTTTTATTAAAATCTTATGTTTGGGCTTATAATTTGAGAACGGAAAGTCCGATTGGAATGGTTCAAAATACGTTGCATATCAATTTTTGATGCCTGATTAGGGATGCACGGGCCGGTAACATTACCGGTAATAAACGGTATTATACCGGTAAAATACCGTAATTTACCGAGACCCGGTAAAATTGGTATTTTTGGTAAAATTGAAGTACAGTCTTTGTATCGAGTAACGCGCTACAAGCCAGCTGTTTTTCGTATATTTCGAAGATAATTGACCAGACACATTTCCTGGGAACTATGTACCCTCTCAGGAATCTGCTCTATGTACTAATGCTGCTACATGAAACGCTTTTCGCAATTTAAAAAATGATAGACAATGGATTTTTAGGCATGAAATATAAGGAAATGGCTGTCCTAAAAAGAACTTAGTGGTTGATCTCGAGGGGTCTGCAACTAACTGTGGTCTGCCGGTGTACACACGATGATGGGGTTTTCTCTGGTTTTCCTGCATTTTCCCTTGGTATCCTAGCAGAGGCGAGCATCGGTCGGTCCGCCAGTCCCGGTAAGCTGGTAGCGAGTCCCGGTAAGTCCCGGCAAGGTTCCGAAAGCGACACGTGCGAGTGAGATGGAGCTATGGCCGGCGCGAGCGTCTCACTCGCACCTATCGCTTTCGGAACCTTGCCGGGACTTACCGGGACTCGCTACCAGCTTACCGGGACTGGCGGACCGACCGATACTCACCTCTGTATCCTAGGTCTTCTCTTCGTGGGTCTTCCCAAACTTCTGGGTGGCCGGTGTACACGCTCGAACCTAGTTGCGGACCCCTCGGGTTAGTCTGCTGCTAAAAACGTTCTTTTTTCAAGACGCTGTTCATTATTGGTCAAAGATGCCAACTGCCTTCTTTAATAAATACAGGGAATACATTGCATGGCGCAAAATTCAGGAATTTCATTCCATATATAAACAAACCAAAAAACTGTAGCCCCACAACAGATATTAATTTGCAAAGCTTTCCAGCATTTTTAATGAAAATCGCAATTATATCTGCTTATTTTAATGCGGGAAAGAGGTGTGCGATGAACACCAGGCTACGACTGTCATTGCGAGTATTTCTTTCTAGTTCTGAAATCCGTTTTGGATAACTCGGAACTCGGATTGCACCCCTTCTCCTCTCAGTGATAATTGTAGAATATCTGGATGCTGTGTACAGCTATGTGACAATATTTTGTGACTAAAAGTCGTATACAGCACAGAGTTTGATACAAAAATAGCGAGATATGAACAACACAGCTTGTTTATTCGACAGATGTGTGTTTAGAGGCCTAACAAAGTCCAAAATCCAATTTTACCAATAAATACCGTAATTTACCGTATTTTACGTAAAATACCGGCAACTTTTAATTTTACCGTAAAAATGCAACACTATGCCTGATCGAGTGGTCGGTGCAGTGAGTTTAAAATGTTCACATAAAAAGTACTCATAGGGATTCAAGAAACAAAGCGGGCCGTTTTATTGGGGGCCATTAGTCTCGCCTCCTCGCCCGGGCTCCTCAATAGATGCCAACCCCCGCTGCCCCCGCGCGGAGACCCGCCAGTGGCTCTTGGGCGGACTGTATTTCTTTTGTTGTCGGGGCTCTCGGGCCTCAGCCATTTCTGGTCAAGATAAGTTGCAACCACCTCTAATGGTGACCGCCTTGCTCTTGCTACGCACGCCGCGGGCGGCTGCGTGCGAGACGGCCCCCGCGCCCGCTGCGGCCGCACCCCGGGCGGGCCGCGCACTCGCACGCAGCCCCGGGGAGTAAAGTATGATTTACCGCGGCAATCAGACCTGGCGCCCCTGTAGGCGCCTGGAGGAGGGGGGGTAAGGGGGCAGCTATTGTTTTTCATCAAAGAGTAATTCGCGGCAGCAATGGTTGCACTGATAAACCAAGTGTGCAACTGCTAAACACTTGAAAGTGTGCAACTCCCAGTTCAACACCTGCAAGTGCTCACCACGGGTTTTGTGCACTTGCAAGTGTGCAACTCGACAGTTGCACACTTGCAAGTGTTCAACTCCCACGTTGCACCCCCCAGTGTTGAACACTTACAAGTGTGCAACTATTGAGTTGAACACTTGCACGTGTACAAAAAACGTGTTGAACACTTGCCAGTGTTGAACTAGGAGGTGCACAGTTACAAGTGCTTAGCAGTTGCACACTTGGTTTATCAGTGTGTTTGATGCGATTAAAATGAACGCTCGCGCATACGAGCTGCTAATGTTCTCTCTGACGTGTCGTTTGGGGGGCGTAAGGGGCAGGTGTCAGCTAGGCTTTTTTTTTAAACGATCCCGTTAGGGTCGTTTCTGCCGACCGATTCACATCATATCATACAGCGCGGCGCGAGGGGGGCCAGCGACACGTGGACGCACTTGTTGCATTGGAGCGGTTAACAATTAACACTGTACTCTAAGCTCCGCCCTCTCTCAACTCCACCCACTGTTGTCATTTTCAAACCCTACTTTTAATGTTTCTTCACTGCTTCTGCTATCGTTTATCATTTAAACCCGCCCGCACCTGCGTCTTCTATGATACACCCGGTGTGACACCCTGCCCCTCCCAGCTGGGGTCGCCGTCAACCAAACATCACCAATCGCAGTGTTCATGACAAGCACGGCCCCGGCGAAATTTTTTATTTCAATATTATTTTCAGCATTTCCAATTTCAATTAATTTAAATGATATATTGTAGATGGATAAAAATTTCTAGAAACTGGGGTCGTTTCATTGTTAACGAATGTTAACGTTTTTTGCTTCTTCAATTAATTTTTTTAGACTAGAGAGGTCAATGTGACCGCACCGCACCCTTGGAGGGGCTGGGGCTGGGCCACTGAGGTTTGTAACGCATGGGGTAGGGAGGGCTGTCACGAAAGTACAGCAGTGCTAATGACAGCGTAATCGAGAGAAAATGGTAGGGGGTGGGGGTGCTGAAAAACAAACCTAGAATTTTTGCATGGCCGCAGTTGTTATTTTTTTATGGCCTTAAAATTTGACACGATTATCAAGGCACCGGGTTCTGCCTTTGTTATTTTTTTTCCTTCCGGTGTAGAAGGGACGACGCGGGCACCTCGCGGCGAGCGTGTCGCGGCGGGGAGGGGTCGAGGGGGTCGCGCACAGACGCCTGCCGTGACGCCGGCTGACGCCTTGTGACACGCTGCCGCCGCAATCGCACGCACACGGAGAGGGAAAGTGCACGTAATTTATGGACGCCTCTGCCGTCTCGTGGCGCCCGCCCCCGGCCCGCCCCCGGCCCG
>NW_026267343.1:286729-287813 GCF_000697945.3 Frankliniella occidentalis | reverse complement strand
CCCCCCGCGACGCTCTTGTTCTGAGCGCTGACTCTAAACCAATGCGGACATAGTGCTGCTGCTGGTGGTTGTGTGATCCCATTGAGGGAATTATTCAGCCCGTTTCAGCCGAGTCGTGGGCTGGGGCGGGCCAACGCCAACACGCCCTGTGGGCTCCCAGGTGACGCTGATGTTCAATCGACCTCCCCCCCCCCCTATGCTCCCCCTGCATCCCGGGGCGGCAGCAGCGGCGGCGTTGTTTGTGGCTAAGCACAGATTATCTGCGCGGGATGTCGAGTCCGAGCCGGGCGGTGCCCCGCCCCAGCGTGCTCGGTGCCCCCAAAGCACCGCCTCGTGTTTGTCCATATGGGCGTTCCGCGTGTGATAGTGCCGACTCATATGTTGCTGAACCAGAGGGTATGTCGTGAAATTATCAGTTTTGTGTTTTTGTTGTTTTCAACCTAGAGATAGTGAAATGTTCCATGATCCAGGTCCAGGACACGGTTCGGCATTACACATTTTTTTTGTGACAGTGCACGTGGAGTGTAGTCCGTTTGGTAATGAAAGGGGAGGAGGCAGGCCGCCGGGCGGGCGTATGGGCCGCGGGCACGACACCTCCGCGTCGCACCCTGCAAACTGTGCATGCAGCATGTGCGCACACTGCAAACAGCTTGAGAAGTTTTAAATGCCCTTTCAATTGAAGAATTCTTTTACCGCGCAAACGTGCTCTACTCGGTCTGGCGTCATAATGCATCTTGCTGCAAAGGTAATGAGTGCTACCACTGCGGTGCGAGCGCAGTCGTGTCTGGGGTCAGCCTTATCGACCTGAGGGAGAGAGAAGAAGAGGGTTGTGGTAGGCTAGAGAGAGAGAGCGAGGATGGTCTCATGCATTTAAAATCGCAACGGCGGCCTGGCATCGAAGCCGCTCCGCCCTTTCTGCTCCTATCGCGGGGTTAAATTGCCGGCTAGAATGGGGAAAAAATAAAAATAGTCGCGATTGAATGGACCCTCCCCGGCGGACCGCTTGTGTTTGGCTCCCTTCTGCCCTCGGGGCGGTCGCGCTTTTCGGCGTGTGCCAGGGCGCGGCGTGGCGGGGCGGGGCGGG
>NW_026267343.1:275604-286392 GCF_000697945.3 Frankliniella occidentalis | reverse complement strand
GATGTAAGGGCAGTACGTGGCGATACGTCAAAGTCAGGCTGAATGTTATTTCAGCGCCTCAACAAGCTCCTTGATGACGGCAATCAGTAGCGGTGGCGCGCGCACCCCGCCGCCGCCCGGACGAGGAAAATGACGCTTCGCGACGCTTTTGCGCCTTTGCTTTCTGAGCTTCCGGCCGCTGTTGCCCTCTCTCTCACTTTGCTCTCTCACTCTGCTCTCTCACTCTGCTCTCCCACCCTCACCCCCCTCTCTCTCTCTGTCCCCACCGCCCTCTCTTTCACTCTACCTTTGCCTCTCTTCTTTTTCTTTTGTCGGGGGCGCCTTGCCCTTGCTCCTATACATACACGTCATTGAGGTTGCAGCAGCGTTTTCTATATTCAAATGCCCTTTTCTTTCTCCACGGCGGCGCGGCGGCGGGGCCTCGCTTGACGGAAATCGCGTTCGATGAGGATTTTGATAAGACGGGGTCACGTGCCATTTCAGTCGCGCCCTGAGCCCAACTCACCCCCCCCCCCATACCTCTGCTACCCCGGCCCGGGTATTACTATATTTTGTTTTCCCCCTCCGTTATCAGCCGTTAATAATTAGTAAGAGGTTTTCCTTTGGAGTCATCACGTTATGCACTGTAAAAAATGTTCGGATTTTTGCCATACAAGTGTATAGGAAAAATCCTATACTTGTGTAGGACGCGAAATTTCCCACACATGTATGGGATTTTTCCTAAACATGTGATTATGTATCGGAATATTACTATACGTATGTGAAAAATCCGAGGGGTACATCACCTCGAAAAGTCAGTGTACAGGGCGAAAAAAAGTCACATTTTAGTCACTTTTTAGTCACTTCTAGTCAATTTAGTCACTTCAGTCATCCAGTCAATTATTTACAAAAATCCCACAATAATGAGCATTTTACGTCCATTGTGTGACTTTTTCTTATACTTCTGCTACCCAAACATGCTCATTATTATCAACAATATGGTATTATTCACACTCAGTTTTTTAAAAAGTCGCTTCTAGTCAAAATTCAGTCATTTTCAATCTTGGTTAGTCATCTCCAGTCTTATAGTGGATCGCACCCACGATAAAACAGCCTAATTTTCGTTGTTTTTAGTCAATTTTTTAGGAAGAAAAAGTCAAAATTTAGTCAAAATTAGTCAGTTATAGTCAGCTAATCAATTCTAGTCAATTGACTTTTTAGTCAGTGTACACCCATTATCGAGGTGATGTACCCCTCGGAAAAATCCCATACTTTTGTGGTAAAATGCCTATAAATGTTTGGGTAGAATACTTTCTACACATTGTGGGACTTTTACTACTTTTACGTTGTAATTTTCCTTTAAAATGTTGGCAAACTTCCAGATCTTAAGAAAGATTGATTGGGGGCACGCGTTATACCATGCATCATAGGAAAATTACTTGAAGATATAGAAAGTTTGCTATACACTGTTATAAGAAAATGGATCGCGAAATGGAAGTTAAGTGTGTTTCTTAAACAAGTGCCGTTTTGGACGGCTCTGTTATATCCTAGTCAAATACGTGCAGGCATCGAGAAAGAAGCAATGTTACGCTGCAATCATTACTTTAGAATTTTGAGTATGGATGTTCACTCGAAGCGGCCGGGTCATCCCCGGTCCAGGGCTGGCCCGGAGGGGCGTGGCGCGCGGCTCTGGGATGACCTGGGCTCGCTGGGGCAGCTCTCCCAGCACGTCCCAGTGGTCCAGTGGTCACGTTATGGGTTTTGTGGAAGTGGAGTGTGCTTTGGGCGTCTCCCACACGCCATCCTGCTCGCCTGACACGGAGGCCTAGTGATTGACTGGAGAGAGGGGGGAGGTGCACTCTAAATGTCAAGGACAATTTTTGTAACTAGCACCGGACTTCTGCGTGCATAACTGAATTCAGATACAATATTGTGACTTGCTAGTCACTAAATGTGTGTTGGTAGTCACAATATTGTATCTGGGCTAGTTATGCACACAGAAGTCCGGTGCTAGTTACAAAAATTGTCCTTAGACATTTAGAGTGTGGTGCTAGAGGTGGACGCCCCGCCCTTCCCATATCGCTTAGCATTCAATCAGGCGTGGATCGAGCGCCGTGTGTGTTGGCTTGCTGGAGAGAGAAGGAAGAGAGAGAGAGAGAGAGAGAGAGAGAGAGCGAGAGCGAGAGGGAAAGAGAGAGAGAGAGACATGGGAGAGTCCTCGGAAGAGTCGGTATGTTTGTGGCGCTGGTCGCGACGCAGGCGCTTCCATCCTGGTGGTTAGGCAACCCTCAGTCAGGCGAGCACGGCGGAGCGGCGGGTTGCCTATACAGAGCGCCGTCCCCCTCCCATCCACTCTCGACCCGACGACGTGGCTGAATGCAGCGAGAGTGGAGGAGGTAGGGGGAGGACTACGGAGACAAGCAGCCAGGCCGCGTCCTTGTGTGCGTGTGTGTGCGTGTGTGTGTGTAAATGACATTACCGGCTTGTGTTTCTCGGGGCTGTTTTATTCCATTCCCGCTCGCGCGCTGCATATGTCATCGTGGCGTCGATTTCATGCGAAGGACTGTATGAGTGCGCTCGGCTGGCTGGCTCGGCTCGGCTCGCCTCGCCTTGACTGTTGAACCCGTGCGGTGCGGTACGGTCGGTACGGCACGGTGCGGAGTGCTGCTCCCCATCGCCGGCAACATCAATAATAATCGTAAGCACGACGCCGCGCCCCGCCCCGCCCCGCCCGCATATTATGAGAGCCTTCCTCAGTTCGGCACCTCGACCCCGCCGCCGCTGCTCCGCGTGCCCTGATTGGTCGCCCGCGCCCGAGCCACCGCGGAGGAGTCTGTCGGAGCCGACATGCCTATGCCGGGCCTATTTGAACGTCCGGCCTTTTTCGATGAATTATTTGCCTCTCTGAACATACATTTTTCAAATCAGTGATTTTGTTCCTATGCTTATACCCACTTGGACATACTCAGCTTTGTGGAAATGCCAAATAGCCTATTGGAGAAAGCCTTCTGCTCATATAGCAAGGTTAACTTACTTGGACAATAACATACAGCCAGTTTATTGTGGAAATATGCCACTCATACACCAAGATTAATATGTTTTTCAAATAATACACCAAGAAAAGCTAATCAGCTTATACATCAGTGCTCCTATGCATTTCTCACCAAAAGTGTTTGCTTGTTTAGACTTTGCTTTTGCTTCTGCTCTGTTTAGTATCAGTGTCGTCAGTGGCATATGCAGAATTATTGTATTTAAAAATCCTTGTCAATGCTTTACATTGAAACACAGAAAAACAATTTAACAGTTCTAACATATGTATGTGTTCTGCAAGATAATGATTCAATAATAAAATAAACCAAACTTTGAAGCCAAAAATGGTTTATGAGTTTATTGGAAAGGTTGAACGATTTGAAAGCAAGAGGTCAAAATTATACACTACTAAAAATGGTCAGATTTAATTTCTGGTTTAACTACAAATTATTTTGGTGGGCTTTTAAAATCTTCTGCATCACGTTCATCATAAGGATCCTGGATGAAAAGAAGAAAAAATATAAGACGGAGGTCGTGTCAAAGGATTTCATGAAATAATGAATTCTCATTGGAAAAGGGTTCTTTTTGAACTTACTCTCTTCAAGTTAGGCTGTGATGCAGAAGTTTTCTTTAAAGATAATTTTGTTCTAGTCCTGAAACAAATTTAATTGACCTTACAAATGGTGTTGACAATTAAGACACAAGTGAAACTCTAAAGTACCAGGTAAATCTTACCTGTCTTTTAGCAATTTCTGCATGTCTTTTGTTGTCTTCTCCAACTCATTACACTTCTGCTCATACTTTTCTTTCATTTCTTTCACTGTTATTTCATGTTCACCCTTTACTTCATTCACTTTCCTTTCACATTCCATTTCTACTTCCTTTACTTTCTTTTTCCACTCTTCATCATAACTTTTTGCCTCTATATCATAAACATCTTTTAACTTCTTCTCTATTTGTTCAATCTCTTCCTGATATTTTTGTTCATACATTTCTTTTAAGTCCCTATCTTTCTGTTTCAGCTCTTCCTCATATTTCTGCTCATACATATATTTTAACTGCTTCTCTTTCTGTTGTAACATATTTTCTAATTCTTTCTCTTTATGTCCTATCTTTTCCATATCCTGCATGTTGGACACTTGAATTTTTAGGCTTTGTACTTCCTGCAAGAAAAATAAAATTGTAATAGAACATACAGTAATGTAATAACCTTTAAGACCTATCCTAATCCTAAAATAGATTAAAAATTATCAGCACTTACAGCATTGACTGACTCGAGCTCTTTTCTAGTCGATGCAATATCCTAGTGGAAAGGTAAATAAAAAAATAATTTAACACTTTTGACTAGATGTGTGAGGCAATAGAGAAAATAAGTTGCAAAATAGCAATATTGCTTACAAAGGTGATTGAGTTTTTGAACTCTTCAAACTTAACATCCGTTCCTGTCCTTGCCTTGAACAAAAATAAATAAATAGAAAATTGTATGAACTTAGAGTTTTAGGTTTCTAAAATTTGATACATTACCAACCCTACTGAAACATACATTTTTGTCTCGTTTTCCAAGCACTTGACTGTCGTTACAAGGGGGGCAAAACCACTGGCCACTAGGCTCTGAAGAATAAAATATCAGTCATTTAATTAAGACCAATTAAGTTTCGACTAATGAACCATAACAATGAGAAGTGTGTTAAACTCTTACTTTTAGATTTTGTGATCTTCACACAACTGCCGTGAAACCAGCACCCACACTTATCACATAATATCATGAATCTGTTAAACAAATTCAGTGTCATGTTTAAAATGAGGAATCAATACTTTGGGGCATCAGTTCTTTGTTTTACAAGGACGGTCACTATGAGTTGAGTGGTTTACCTGTTGTGTCCAGCCGGCTTCCTACAAATACAGTAAATTTCTTCCTCCTGATCCATGACAAGTGGGATTTGATGCAGAGAACATAAAAGGGAAGAGAGTTCTGTATAGAGCACCAAAACACACAGGAATTTATTGATAAATCATCACAAAAATAGGAAAAACAGATAGTGTGTTTACATGTCCATAACCTAAAGCTGATAGTATAAGAAATGAAAGAATATCAGGACAGCATTACAATACATAAACTAGCTAATTAAACAATCAGAAAACTAAAGAAGTATCTACTCATTATACTTAATTGAAGTGAAATATGTAAGGTAAAGTGCTATAGAAACAACACTCTCATTATGTTCTCCATAGACAGTTAGCACCATACATCCAAATATAAGATCAGAAATCTCAATAAAACAACAAACCAACTCCAAATAGTAATAATTCCCTTTAAAACACCAACAAATATCGACAAAATCGTGAATTTCACAGCTCACCTCGGCTTTCCCGCGTATTCCTATACTGCTACTACCACACTTGAGACCCTACTGCCACCAAACAAGAGACAGGTCCCTCACAGGTGTAACATTCACTTTGCAAACAAGTTTTGTGGTTAAAATTTGCACATCATGGATAATTCTGACTTGGAAGACTCAGGAGATAATGTTAAAAATAGAAGGAAAAAACACAGTTTTGTAACAAAACAACTGGAGAGTAAGGATAAGGATGAAGAAACATACAGAGTATCGTTTACCACAGAAGATGAAGCTAAGGAGTGGCTCAATGGCTATCAAAAGAAGACTAAAACTCATTGGATAGTAGACAAAACATTCCCAGAAAAAGAGAGGTAAGATAGATAATTCTTGAGACAGAAACTTTAGTCATAAGAAATGGAAACATACATTATCTTTCACATAGTCCCCACCCTTTGCCTTTGCATAATCTTTTCTCGTTTCTTACCTCCTGAGTTACCGTATATGTTAAAATCCCTTTTAAATAACTACTTAATGAATGAAGCACAATGATTTTCAAATTACTTAAATTGTAGGTATGCATACAGACACATTTTTATGTGCAATCTCTCAAAAAGAAACAAAACGCCAGAAGGGCTTAGAAATCAAGGTTGCAAAGCTAAGCTAGAAATAAAAATAAAACTTATAACAAAGGACACCAAAAAGAAAGACGCTTACATTGGAAAGAATGATCCACCTTTGCCTGGCATTGTAACTATTAGCAACAAACACAATCACCATATTGATGTAGGCGATGCAATGCAATATTTAAGAGGAGATAAAGAATTGAGAAATATCTTTGAAGAATACTTTGCTGACATGACACCTGGCCAGGCAATGAGGTTGCATGAGGAGAAGATTTCAGTACAAGATGATGGTGAGATTCTGAAGGCAGATGGTCACTATAATCCTCTTCCGAATACAGTGTATTGGTGGCACAAAGAATGGCGTATCAAAAATTTTGGGCCACCACAAGATCCTCTAGAAACCCTGAAAACTAAATGTGAACAGTATAAAGCTGATGGTAAGTATAAATGATAATTTTTTTAATATAATGTTCGAAGAGGAACACTTACAATCAAAACAATAACAATTTATTTACCTGCAGGGACCACGGTAGTAGTTTGCAGTGAAGCTCCATGGTGTGTTCTTGTGGTTACACCAATCATGAAAAGAGCACAGACACTCCAGTCAGCAGGAGAAATAATTTTTGTTGACAGCACTGGGACAGTAGATGCATCACACAGCAATGTCACTGTGGTTTCAACTGCTACTAAGATTGGTGCTGTCCCAATCTGCATGCTTATGCATGAAAGCCAGACAACTGTTTGCTACACGAAGGCATTTGGTCTTTTGGCTCAGCACTTCCCTAAAGCTTTCGGAGGGAATAGTGTAAGTATCAATTCTAAAATATCTTAAAATAATGAAGCCACAAGAAAATTTTGTCTTTTACCATTCAAATTTTTCTTGCAGCAACCAGAGATTTTTATGACAGACAATGCAACTCCTGAGAAAGATGCTCTGAAGGCAGTTTGGCCAGATGCTGAACAACTCTTGTGCCACTTCCATGTTGTACAGCAACAGTGGACATGGCTTCTAACTGCAAAGCACAATGTGGAGATCACTGAAAGACAATTGTTTATGGCATCATTTAAGAAGGTAGTCATAGATAGTAAATTGATATAATGGATTCACATAATACCGATTTTAAAATACCTTCAAAAATTCCAGATTATGTATGCTCGAAGTGCTGAGGATTTGGAAGAGAACATTGTGGAGTTTGAGGCAACTGTAACACATGATAAATACAACACTAGAGTGATTGAGTTTCTAAAGAGGAAAGAGGAGTGGGTCTCTCTGTTCCGTGATCATTTGTTAATGAGAGGTCACCACACTAATAATTATTCAGAAGCCACAATCAGAATTCTAAAGGATGTCATACTACAAAGAGTCAAGGCGTACAATCTTATCGCTCTCATTAACTACATTGTCACAGTTTGGGAGAGTTACATGAAAACAAGAATTCTGAGGGTGGCATACAACAGAGACTCAAGACCTGTACTAGTCTATGAAAATTTGTTAAGAAAAATGGATCCTGAACTTGTCAAGAAAATTGTGAAATCTGGTGAACACACTTACATGGTGCCATCAACAGTAGACTCTGATCTCTTGTATGAGGTTGATAGAGATTTAGGAGTATGTAGTTGCAAGGCTGGCTGTACTGGAGCATTTTGCAAACATCAAGCCTTACTGTACTCAGCTTTTGGAGGATATTTTCCAAATGCTCCTCCTATTCTTTCCACTGATAGATACCAGCTGGGTCTATTGGCATTAGGCAGTAAATGCCCACCTCCCAAATTCTTCCTGGGAATGAAAGAGGGTGTGGAAGGAGGGACCCCTTTAAATCAAGACCTTTCCAATGTGACAACTGAAATGGACCAAACAGAACAATTAGAAACAGATGTGACTGAAGCTCAGGTAAAGTCGTACAAACATAATATAATATTGACCTCCACACATACCATACGTTTAATTCTTTTTCTTTTCATTGTTGAAATAGGATATGAATGCACAGTCTTTTGAAGTCCCACTACTTAATGATTCCCGCTTCCAACCTGAAGAGAAAGCAAAAATATTGAGAGAATTTTTGGAGCAGTGGGAACGGTTTCACACTCTGGCTGATGAAGAAGATACCTACTTTGATTATTTACAGAAAGCTACCAAAGAAATGAAAAAAGTATCTAGTGGAAGTGGAGCAACAGGTAGTGTGGTTAATGTGGTAAATGCTCTCAAAGGATATTCTTCAAGCTCTGTCCGACAAGGAAAAATTAAGGTGCAGCCGAAATCAATTGTCAGAAGATCTGAAGGAGCTCCAAAAACCAGTAATCGTCTTCCGGCTGGACGGAAGCCAAATCCAAAGCCAAACGACAGCACTGTTGGCACTGACAACCTGAGACAAACCAAGAAGCCAGTCAGAAGGAGGCAGATTGCTGAAAGCATTCGTAAAAACATTGCCCATGTCAAAAGACACTAGAAAAATGTGATTTATACCAAATATTTAAGAATATTTTTTTTTAATTTGTTAACCATTGCTGAAAGCATTCGTAAAAACATTGCCTATGTCAAAACACACTAGAAAAATGTGATTAATACCAAATATTTAAGAATATTTTTTTAAATTTGTTAACCAAGTTCATATAATATAAAATATTTACTCTTGCAGAAGTTATTGTTTCTATAATTTGTATCATTTTATAGGTAGTGTTATTTTAAACTAGCTTAATACTTTTTTCATTAGATTAAAAAAAAATATACTTCCATAATACTAACCGAAGTATGGAAGACTGTTCAAAGTTCCTGTTTGGAATCTATTTTTCAGCGTACTACTTAGTGTATGTATTTCAATCTTCTTGCATTTTCTGTACTTTCTTCTTGTAAATTTTCAAAAAAATGTCCATGGCTGAAAAGAAATTAAATCTTTATTCACAACATAGGTGTATAATACTTAAGTATTAAAATAGAGACCTAAAACTGCATGATACTTACTCATGTCGAACCCGGCGTTTCGAAGAAACGAACAAAATCGAAAAAAACGGCTTTGTTTTAATCAAGAACACCCACCAGCATTGTCAATCGCAATTCCATTGGTAAAATAAATGACAAAACCGAACTTTTCCCACGGTACGCTGGTATAAAACTAAGTTTTCTCACGGTTGAAGAATTTTTCCCACGCCCACGATAGTCCCACGGTATCTCAGCTGTTTGATGGGTTAGGAAACACAGCCTTACAAATTCGTAGGGGTTGTCGCAAGTGTCGCTTTTCCGAAATTTTATGAAATTTACGCCCCAAAGCTGATTATTATGTTTATAGAGTGGTTGATGGAATCAGCAAAAGGGCATAATTACTGACGCATTGCAAAATATATGTTCAAAGAGAAAAATCATGGATCGAAAGAGCGCCAGGCGTTCAAATAAGCCCGGCATAGGCATGTCGGCTCCGACAGACTCCTCCGCGGTGGCTCGGGCGCGGGCGACCAATCAGGGCACGCGGAGCGGCGGCGGCGGGGTCGAGGTGCCGAACTGAGGAAGGCTCTCATAATATGCGCCCCGCCCCGCCGCGCCACCACGCCCTTCCGCGCTCAATACCTACCTGTCCGCTGTAGGCGAGGGGCTGCACTCTTATGAGCGCGCCTGGTGATGCAGTGCGAGAGAGATAGATGCTGCCCCCCGGATGAAGTGGTGCCAACCACTGGACACTGAACACAGGTGACTGACAGGCAGCGCCATCTAGGTTCTAGTGCCGGTGTAGGAGTGTATTTGTACCCCCTGTGGAATTGTACCCTAGGTACAGGTGCCCGCGGGCATCTGTACCCCCCTTCCCAAAGGGGGGTACAAATCGCCTGGGGCATTTGTACCCCCCTGTCGACACCCCGGTACAAATCGCCCAGGCGATTTGTACCCGGGGGTACAAATCTCCCCGGCGTTTTGTATCCCCTTGGTATAGGTGGGTACAGAACGCCTAGGCGATTTGTACCCGGGGGTACAAGAAACCTAGGCGATTTGTACCCCCTCGGTATAGAGGGTACAAGACGCCTAGGCGATTTGTACCCCCTGGCTTCAAGAGGGGTACATAACGCCTAGGCGATTTGTACCTTCTCGGTGAAGGAGAGTACAAAACGCCTAGGCGATTTGTACCTCCTCGGTGAAGGAGGGTACAGGACGCCTAGGCGATTTGTATCCCCCGTATGCCATGGGGGGTACAGATGCACTTGTACCATGAGTATAAGGTTACATATCTGTTAGCTGGCAGGCTTTTGAGACCGAAGAATTACATGAGAATAAAACAACCAACCCGATGCGGCATTTACCTCAAATTTGTTCTTTGAAATAATGAGGGCTAACCAAAACTATCAAACCTAATTCAAGTTAAGAAATGTAGAGGCTAGTGTTGCATTTTTACGGTAAAATTAAAAGTTGCCGGTATTTTACGTATAATACGGTAAATTACGGTATTTATTGGTAAAATTCGATTTTGGACTTTGTTAGGCCTCTAAACACACATCTGTCGAATAAACCAGCTGTGTTGTTCATATCTCGCTATTTTTGTATCAAACTCTGTGCTGTATACGACTTTTAGTCACAAAATATTGTCACATAGCTGTACACAGCATCCAGATATTCTACAATTATCACTGAGAGGAGAAGGGGTGCAATCCGAGTTCCGAGTTATCCAAAACGGATTTCAGAACTAGAAAGAAATACTCGCAATGACAGTCGTAGCCTGGTGTTCATCGCACACCTCTTTCCCGCATTAAAATAAGCAGATATAATTGCGATTTTCATTAAAAATGCTGGAAAGCTTTGCAAATTAATATCTGTTGTGGGGCTACAGTTTTTTGGTTTG
>NW_026267343.1:274699-275554 GCF_000697945.3 Frankliniella occidentalis | reverse complement strand
TTTAACGTTGCAAGCTGTGCACTAGCGCCCCCTAGAGTAAGACGTAAGGTAGCTTCGCTTAACCTAAGACTGTGCGGGACCCCTCTTTCTCAACATGGTGAATTGGCCCTAAGACCCGTTTGCGCGAACTTAGGATACCGACATCATAAAAGCCCCAAGCCCACAAGCCCTAATTTAAAGCCCTTTTGTTCAAACGAGCCTCACCGGGGATCTCTCACCTCACCAACGGCCGCCGACCCAGTCCTGCGTCTCCGGCGGCCACCACTCCCCTGTCTACATCAATTTCTCAAAATGGCTGAAGTGTCCGTGCTCGGCTTGCTCCCGCCCACCTTCTGCGGCGACAACGACTCGGTGGAAAACTATATACAGCGGTGCGACGCCTTTTTCCACCTCCACGGATTCGATGAGAAGGGAAAACTCAGCGTCGTGGTCCTGACAACGAAAGGCGTCGCCAACGATTGCGTAACCAGGCTCATCGGCAACGACACGGATAACCCACTGGTAACGTACACGGAACTGAAATCGAAACTTTTCAACTTCTTCAGACGCACTTCTGACCCTTCCGCGGCATACGCCGAACTTGGTACAAAAATCTTGCGGCCGAATCAAAATCTCAGGGCCTATGCACAGGAGGTGATCTCCCTGTGCATAAAGGCCGACCCAACTATGACCGAAACTAAACAGGTCGGACACATAATAAACGGCCTTCCCATTGACGTACAAAAAGACTTGAAATTTTTCAACACTGCCACCATTTCAGAAGTTCTTAAGAAAATAGAAGAGCTAGAGGTCACAAACAGCAGACTGCAGCAGGCGGAGTTAGTCCGCCGGATTCACGGCGCCGGGGCGCCGACC
>NW_026267343.1:274137-274649 GCF_000697945.3 Frankliniella occidentalis | reverse complement strand
CATTAAAATAAGCAGATATAATTGCGATTTTCATTAAAAATGCTGGAAAGCTTTGCAAATTAATATCTGTTGTGGGGCTACAGTTTTTTGGTTTGCACTGTTAAAAATGTATTGGGGATTTCCAAAGATTGCACTCCAGCGACGTTGGGAATTCCCAAAGATCTTTGTTTTCGCGTTTTAGCGTGGTTGAACATGACGTCAGCAGCGTCAGCAAACAGCAGCAGATTTCTCATTGGGCCCTTCACATGTCAATCAGCTTAACTTGAGCATTTAAATGGTTTCTGACCTTTATTTATCGGACAATACTCGTATTTCGCTTAATAAGAACCTACGGAGGCGTTGGGAAATCCCCGAGATCTCTGGCAATTTTTTTCACAACTACTTCTCCGTGAAATCCCAACATTTTTTTTAACAGTGTGTTTATATATGGAATGAAATTCCTGAATTTTGCGCCATGCAATGTATTCCCTGTATTTATTAAAGAAGGCAGTTGGCATCTTTGACCAATAATG
>NW_026267343.1:272598-272899 GCF_000697945.3 Frankliniella occidentalis | reverse complement strand
CATCGCCACCTCGCTGCACTCCAGCCAGAACTGAGTACGGATACGTGCCGCAGCAACAACAAATCCGCTCGGCCCGTGTCCCCATCATCTGCAAGATTGCGTAGACCCGAAAGCACGGCTCGGCGAGGTCTGCCTTAACTCCGCATCATCTGACGACGCTATCATCATCATGGACAAGTTACCTATTCTTCCATTATTTGCGTCGCGCTGGTGGTGACAATAGTTGCAATAGTGCACCAAACGTTAAGACTGACTTCCGCTATGAACTATTTGGTCAGGCGTCAGGACAGGGAGCGTTACG
>NW_026267343.1:269013-272477 GCF_000697945.3 Frankliniella occidentalis | reverse complement strand
GTTCACCATTGTAACTTGCCCTTGTTTTTGTTTTGTTTTGTTTATTTATTTTGTTTCATTTTTTTTTATCTCTTTGTGGCCATGTAAATCTCCCGACTGTATTTTGTTTTTTTTGTTTTGCGGAGGACCGTTTTTGCATTGTTCCCTTTTGTGTTCATTTTCGATGCTGCCAGTTGTTTTTTTTTTTCTTCTTTTTTCATTTCACTTTTCTCTCAGGCAGCCCCCTTCCGGGATATTTGTCAAGTTTCAGTCTTAACATGTGAGTCCTTAGTAGTTTTAACGTAAATTTTCTTTCGAGTTTTGGCCGTAACTTCATATTTGTTAAACTTTTTTTTTTCTCACTCTCTCACCACTCAAAATTAGCTGAACCACCCTTGCCCATCCCTCTCCGAGGCACACACAGACACACTTCTTCACCTTTGCTGCGGATTTCACATCCGGCTGTGCGTGACTTACGGCTTTCTTTGTTTGGTTACTTTCGCATTGTGAAACTAACCATTTTTAATTAACTTCATTTTTCCAACTTTAACATAACCATTTTCTTTTAACTTCACCAAAATTCAATGCTAACCTCTTTTCAAAATTTTAACTCAGGGCATGAGGTCATGCCTTTCTTTGTTTGGTTATGTTAGCATTGTCAAAAGTGACCGGCAAATAGGCCGCTTGCCGCGCACCGTCGGTTGTGAAATCTGCAACCTAAACTCAACTCAGCTCGGTTGCGACACCCGCGCGAGCCGCGGCGAGCGAGCGCGAGGGTGTTGAATTTGCAGAATTGCACCCCCGCGGTCGCTAGCCTGCCCCTCGCGCGCCTGTCCCACCGGCCCGTGCGCCAGATGCGCTCCAGACCTGACACGAGTGGCACGCGGAAGGCTTCGGAGAGGGACACTTCTGTGTAAGGTGAGAGAGTGAGGGACTTGTTTGAACTTATTAAAAAGAAAGGATTAAGAGGCAAACGCTGCTTTAGTTATTTAACGTTGCAAGCTGTGCACTAGCGCCCCCTAGAGTAAGACGTAAGGTAGCTTCGCTTAACCTAAGACTGTGCGGGACCCCTCTTTCTCAACAGTAGGCTGCAGCAACGGAGCCTGGCCTCCTCGCGCGCCGCGCCGCCCGCGTGCCCGTCGCCCGGGCCCTTCCCACTGGGCACTTTTGCAACTTTGAAGCCGAAATACACGTCTTTCTGACGTAGCTGTTGCCAATATTTTATAACCGAAACGCTCCTCGTGCTTTTTGGCACTAACATTTGAATTTTTAAGAGCGATCATGTGTCTTACAGGGGTGTTAAAGGCCCTGGAATGGTGCCTAAGGGAACCTGCCACCACCGTAAGAAATTCGAAGCCGCATTGCACATATTTGTGCCGTAGCAATTGAAAATATTTTTACACCAGCATGTTCCCCTGGCTTTTCTGCTTCAGATCATGTACTTGTTACGATTCCAGATGCGTTTACAGGCTGGTTCCAGGCCCTGGAATGGAGGCATGTCATTTTCCACAAAATTTCGACTTTGCCCACCTTTCCCGCCTAAACTAAGTAGCGTATAACATCGGGCAGCAGCTAGAAATGTTCCTTGAAGCTTGTACTTTATAAACAAAAAAACAGTTTTGAAAATATTTACATTTTTGGCGGAGTTATCGGCTTTCAAGGGCGCTGGGAGCATGTAAAAGCGAATGGTGTGCGCCGGGTTGCCTACCCGGACCTCCCGTAAGGCGCAATGGGAATTTTGAAGGCTTATAAAATCTTTCCTAAGGGAAATTTTTTCGGGTCAAATCCTTTGTTTTGGTCATAACTAGCCGTGTGCAAAGCGGCATCGCGTGCGAACGATTTGCCACTATTGATATTGTAGCCCGTCCACTAGAGGCGAGGCGAGGCGGGGCGGGGCGGGCGTGGCGCTCTGGGGCTGGGCTCTAGACTGTCCGACACCAAAGCATTGTTTCGCCAGCTGGTCGGCGTCCCTTTCTCTCATGTGCGTCTCTCCCTCTCTCCTCACCCATCCCCCTTTATCATATGCACTCTCCTCCTTCCTCTTCTCCTTGGGAGAAGGAAGAGGATTTAGAGAGAGCGAGAGAGTAAAGGAGGGGGCAGCAGCGTTAGCTCCTCTCTCTCTCTCTCTCTCTCTCTCTCTCTCTCTCTCTCTCTCTCTCTCTCTCTCCCTCCCCTTTACTCTCACTGTGTGTGTGTGTGTGTGTGTGAAAGGGAGGAGATTTGTGACGTTCGATTTATGACTCACCTTGAGACGAGGGGACGTGAAAAAGCTCATCGTGGGACTCTCGGGGTGACTGCATGCGCGGTGCTGCGCGGCGCGTTGCGTGTGGCGATACAGAGGGGGAAGCCTTGATTTATCGATCGCCGGACGGAGTTTGGGCCCCGAGTCGATTTCGAGTAGATGACTGTGCTGCTGCTGCTGCCGCCTTTTTGTGCGCGTCGGCCCGTCACTCATTTTAAACGTGAGACGGACGGACTCGTGTGTGCGAGTAGATATGCCTTTTGGGTGGGGTGGGGGATTTGTTCCAAACAGAATCAAATACCGTCGACGACGCACTTGTAAAGTGTGTGTACGTCGTGAGCCCCATTTTTTAGCAGATGACTTATGAAGTAACTAGTAACTGAACTAATATAAAATAAAGATTACATACGTAATAGGTCAGCAGCTTGTACTCACAGAACGCTATGTAACCCTGGCAGAATATTAGTCAGTGGGGCCAGAGCGTGTGCCGCGTGCCGCGCTGCCACGGTCCCTCGCCCGCCGCCGAGCGCTCCCCCCACTCCGCTCCCCACTCTGCCTCTATCCAGCCGGCTCGGCTCGGCCCGCTGCACTAGGCTCGGCTGGGCGCGTGGCACGATGCCATAGTGCTTCGCCGGAGGGCTCAAATTAACAACAAAACACTCTGGGAAATTGTCGTTTTTAACAACAGACATGTCGTTTCCGTCATCTGCTTTCACGATCCGGTACTTTCCGGAACTTTTTAGCAGATGACATATAAAGTAACTAGTAACTGATAGTAACTGAACTAAAATAAAATAAAGATTACATAAGGTATGGCATCTAGCTTGTACTCACAGAAAGCAATGCAACCCTGGCAGAATATTAGTCCGTATGGGGCCAGAGTGAGTGGCGTGTGCCGTGTGCCTCGCTGCCACGGTGGATCCGAGGGGCTGCACTCTTATGAGCGCGCCTGGTGATGCAGTGCGAGAGAGATAGATGCTGCCCCCCGGATGAAGTGGTGCCAACCACTGGACACTGAACACAGGTGACTGACAGGCAGCGCCATCTAGGTTCTAGTGCCGGCAGTGGACAGCAGCCGACACCGCTCGTGTGTCCGTGCGAGCCAACTGCTGACCAGCAGTTGCGGTGGCCGAGCGGGCTGCGGCGTCGCTCGAGCCGCGCCGTCGGATCGGCAGGTCTCGGGTTCAAGTCCCGCCCGCTACTTTTAGAGTTTCCCGTTCACCGTAAATTAGGGACGACCCCT
>NW_026267343.1:267787-268963 GCF_000697945.3 Frankliniella occidentalis | reverse complement strand
CCGGCAGTGGACAGCAGCCGACACCGCTCGTGTGTCCGTGCGAGCCAACTGCTGACCAGCAGTTGCGGTGGCCGAGCGGGCTGCGGCGTCGCTCGAGCCGCGCCGTCGGATCGGCAGGTCTCGGGTTCAAGTCCCGCCCGCTACTTTTAGAGTTTCCCGTTCACCGTAAATTAGGGACGACCCCTCACGTGGCTTACGGACGGTCCACTGAGGGGGCACGCCTGATGGCAGGCAACCCACAATATCCCCACTGCCCAAGAGTATAGCATTGAGTGCGCCCCCTCGGGTGGATCGCCCGGCGGCGAGCTCTCCCCCCACTCTGCCTCTATCTCCAGCCGGGGCTCGGCTCGGTCCGCTGCGCTAGGCTCGGCTGGGCGCGTGGCGCGCTTCCGTATACTAGTGCTTCGCCGGAGGGCTCAAATTAACAACAAAACACTCTGGGAAATTATTGTCGTTTGTGTTAGATACATTTTTAATTTCGTTAATTTTCTATCTCGGCCTAGAGTCCTATAACCAAGGTACACTCTAAACTTTTTACTATGCTTTCAGCATAGTAAAATACGACAGAGTTTGTGCTGTTGTAATATGAAACTTTTTCTTAGTAATACTAAACCCTTTCCTAGTATTACTAAACTTTTTTTAGGCAGTCGATTATTTAGTAATACTAGCGAAAAGTATAGTATACTACAACAGCACAAGGGTTATAGTAATTTACTAGAGATTTTCATAGTAATACTATGAAATTTGGTAGTAAAAAGTTGAGAGTGTATCCCGTCCCGGGTCGCACGCATGCCTCGGCTAAGCTAACGGTTGCTCTCGACTCAGGCTCGGCCCTCTGCCGTATAGCGTCTTGGCCACTTTAACCAGGCACCCGCCGCGTACAAAATTGAAGTTAGCTTCTAAATCGTCCAGTTTAGACGGTGGGTGTAAGAGTGGCGATTGTAGCTCAGACTTGACCCCAGGGTTCAAAATAACAACAGAAAAGTCGTTAGAGTCATCTGCTTTCACGGTCCGTTACTTTGCGGAACTTTTTTTTTTGCGTGGTCCGTTCCGACTTCCGATATCGGGTCCCTCCTCAATTTTTGGGGCGTTTGTCTTGTCAGCGCCGACCCCCCTTCGAGAAATTTTTGATGCCTCTTCGGGTCAAATCCTTTGTTTTGGTCATAACTAGCCGTG
>NW_026267343.1:266226-267706 GCF_000697945.3 Frankliniella occidentalis | reverse complement strand
CCCCCCCACGCTCCCTTCCTCCCCGCGGCGCGCAGCAGGTGAAGCCCGGCGCAGGGCTGGACGACGGGACCCGCCTGGGCGGTCGGCTCGGCCGTCGGTCCGCCGCCCGGCCTCAAAGGGGCAATAATTGATTTATGTCCTGTGGGCTAATTGATTGAGTGTCACCGTTACCGCCGCGCCACGGAGTCTCTGCCACGCCCGGTCACGGATCTCATCCCGCCGAACACGAACGATGTTTTGCGCCACGCCGGCGGGAATGACACAATAGGAAAGGACGCCGCCGCCGAGGAGGAGCTGTCCGTCCCTCTCGACGTCGGATTGATTTCGCGAAAGAGCGCCGCTGCGGCGTCGTTTTAATTTTCAATCAATCGAGCCCTTAATCGAGTTATTGAATCCCCCTGCTCGCAGTAAAAAAATATACCCACCACATTTTGACTCTGTGTTTATCTGGTTAGCGTCCCCCTCTGGCGGACAAAGTATGCAAATGGAACGTTGTGTGTGCAAGGAAGTGTGGATTATCCGTGTTGTCGGCTGCTCGTCGTGGGTAAAGTGGGCTGCACTACTGCTGCGTGCAGGGGGCGGTGGCTACACTTGCACTACATTTGCGTCCACGCCGTCGTCCTGCAGCAGCCGGTCGACGCGGGAATCGAACCACGACGCGCTCGCCGCCAATTTGTCCTTTTTGCGCGCGGTACGGCACGGCGACGCCTGTTTCCCGCCTCGTTAAATACGAGTGGGTCTGCAAAAAGCGCGGCGTGGCGTGGCACGGCGTGGCGTGGCGTGGCGTGGCGTGGCGTGGCGTGGCGCGCTCAGGTGGCGGGGGCTGCGCCAGGATTAATAACGAAGCCTTGCGCTAATTGCTTTCGAGTGCTGTTCGATCGTCCGCATCTCACCACCTTTTACGAACCACGACCACCACGCCCACTTTTTTTTTTTCGCCCCGCGCGCAGCAGTTTCTCATCCCCCTCTGTTTCGCTTCGCGCCTCCCCGTCCCTTCGCATTCGCTGCCCACCTCGCCGACCCGCCCTTCATCCTGTCTCCGCCCCTAAGTCGTCGTGGTGTTCGAAATTTAGGCTGCGATTTTTTTTTTCGGTCGGTTTCCGCGGGGGCGCCGCCATTCAGGGGCAAAAGCCTCGGCGGCCCCGCGCGGCCAGCTGCCCTGGACGCGCCCTGCTATCCTCCCGCGTGGCCACACGGAAAAAAAGTATTAGCTGTACAGCTAAATTTTAGCTGCACTGCTAAAAAAAGTTGCTCCTGGAGGGATAACTAAATACTTAGCACCCGTGCTAAAGTTATTAGCTTAAACGAGTTAGCTACCCAGCTAAGCCATTTTAGCACAAATGGTAAAGAATAATAGCGGGATAGATAAGGTCACCTGACCTTTCTGTGGTATTTCACTACAATTATTAGCTGTGCAGCTAAAACAATAGCGGGATAGGTAAGGCCACCTGACCTTCTTGTGGTATTTCACTACAATTAT
>NW_026267343.1:259373-260046 GCF_000697945.3 Frankliniella occidentalis | reverse complement strand
CTACCGTGGCTGCGAGCCGAGGCAAGCGCACGCTAATGGGCAATTCCATTTGGATGAACAGGTTCAAGCTGTGAACACATTTCACATCAATACATACCGTATTTTTAATGTATGACGTTTGTAAATTTTGAAGCATTTCTCTAAAAATACATTTTTATTATTTACTGAATACCTGGGAAGTATGCAGTAAATAGTATGTACTTGGGCATGTACGCGTTATATAATGAATACCTTGGCAGGTAAACAGGAAGAATCCTGCTCGAAAGGCCATGTGCTGAAGTGTGTACATGCCACGTTATTCAGTATATACTGCATACTTGTACACACTTGGTTTTTTAGAGTTGGTTTTCAAATTCGTCATTATTGGACAAGATCCTTTTACTTCACTAAACACGCGATTTTGCTATCGCAAGGGCCAAAATTTCAACCATTTTGCTCAACCTCTCATGGTTTTTGAGATATGAATTGTTTTGATGAGAGAAAGGGGGTATGCATTTGAAGTATAATGAAAATAATTCATATCTCAAAAACCGTGAGAGATAGAGCAAAATGGTTAAAAGCTTGGCCCTTGAGGTCGCAATATGCAGAGTTTGAAAATAACTCTTTCATTAAACAAGGAGGGCAATGTAGGGTCAAGAAGTAGTCCGAGAAAAATATAATAAAAAATGTTTAG
>NW_026267343.1:257422-259033 GCF_000697945.3 Frankliniella occidentalis | reverse complement strand
CCGCTTGTAGCTGCATTACGCGCCCGTAAGAGCCAGCCACTTATCCCGCAACCCGCACATCCCGAATAAGTGCAATGTATTTTTAGAGAAATGCTTCAAAATTTACAAAAGTCATACATTAAAAATACGGTATGATGTATTGATGTGAAATGTGTTCACAGCTTGAACCTGTTCATCCAAATGGAATTGCCCATTAGCGTGCGCTTGCCTCGGCTCGCAGCCACGGTAGATACCTGCCCGGCCCGCACCAGGGCCCGCCACGGCCCGCCAGCGCACGCTCACAACTCGTCGCAGTTTTAAGGCATTTCCCACCGAAAAAGTTACTTTTTTTTTGTCTGAGCGTGTTCCTTACACTTTTTACTACCTGAAGCCATGATCGGCTCCTGAATTTTCATCGATTAACATGGTGGTTATGCCCCTTGAACACATTGAACACTCCGAGACCTAATTTCCGACTTCGACCCGGTCTCCTGGGCGCTGCGAGTAACTTCTCGGTGTGTTAGGCAGCTCAAAATGTTCGTTTATCCATTAGGAACACATTGCAATTGAAAAATCTTAACAATTCACACTGGAAGTTGGACAAAACGGCACAGAAAGGACGAAATGCGGCGAAAACGCGACAGCTGTGTCGCGGGTTGCCTACCCGGACCTCCCGTAAGGCGCCATGGGAAATTTGAGGGCTTATAAAATCTTCCCTAAGGGAAATTTTTGATGCCTCTTCGGGCCAAATCCTTCATTTTGTCCATAAGTACCCCCCTGCCAAGTGGCATCGCTTGACACAAATTTGCCGTTTCCGAAAATGTAGACCGGGCACTACTTATCCTGCTGTTAGCTTTATGATTTTGTAGTAGTGTTCCATCCATCCCAGGTAAATTTCGAGGATGTTGCCGAAGGGTTGGCCTGGGGGCGAAGCGGGGATGAGCTTCATGCCAGAGGGCTAGTGCCTTTGGAGGCCTCTGCGGAGGCGTAGCGGTGCCCGCTTCGCCTCAAGCTCACTTTTATCAGTTCAAACCTTTCTCGTCTATTCTCTCTCATCTCTCTCCTCTCTTTCTCTTCTCCGAGGCATGCGTGGTGCGTCACCTCACGCCACCTTTGGCCTACGGGGACAAACTGTGAAAGAGAGAGATGAAAATGGAGAGGTAATGAAAAAGTGTGAAGAATATCTTGGCTATCACGTGATCTCAAGTTCACCGACTCTCAGCGTGGCGTGGCGCTCGCTGTAAAGACGGACATTGCGTAGCCAATTGATTTGAAAGGAAACATCCTGGCCCTGCCAGAGATGGTCCTGGAGTTTGCCGGTGTGTAGATTAGTGCCTGAGAGAGAGAGAGAGAGAGAGAGAGAGAGGGGGGGGGGAGAAAAGGGGCATGGCAGAGGAATGAAGGTGGTACTGAGATGTGAAGGTAGAGTTGATGGTCCTGTGATTACAATCCGTGTAGGATTCCGTGGATAGCTAGATGTGTTCATTTCCTCTGACGCCCTCGAAACGGCCAAATGCATTCTCTTACATCTTTTGCATGTGGAACGAAACAAAAATAATTTTAATTTACTCAGCCGCGGGGTCTGATTTCATTTTGTAATGTGATTCGGGTTTTGAAGCCTCCTCAACTTGA
>NW_026267343.1:250110-257372 GCF_000697945.3 Frankliniella occidentalis | reverse complement strand
AATAGCGGGATAGGTAAGGCCACCTGACCTTCTTGTGGTATTTCACTACAATTATTAGCTGTGCAGCTAATTAATATAGCAGTAAATGGGTGTATTGTAAAAATAAACCAGATTTGACGTAAATAAAATTTACTTGATCATGAAGTACAAAATGACATCTCAGGAACAAAAATATTTGCATAAATTATACAAGTTCAGTCTTGCATGTTAATGACATTTACAGAAAATATTTTAACACAACAACATGTTCACCAGTAGACATTGTATATAAACATAAGGGGAAGGGATCTAAGAGTTTGGAATGTTCAACAGCAAACCAGTTCAATGCAACTGTTGTGTTGCGCTGCAGCTCATACCCTCTGACAGCGCTGTGATACCCCAGTGTATCAAATGGAGAACATATAAATAAAGGCCTATGCTCCAACACTAAAATTAGTTTAATTTCAGCAAATTTGAAGAGACCAGCATCGTCAGCACCAGTAGCAAGTACTTGCCTCTGCTCATACTTAGTTCCTCTATATTCCACCCACTTTGCAAGATTTTGGTGTGGATTATTGAATACACTTTCTGGCAAAGTTAGACTGAAGGCAGGAAAATCTTCTAACTCCCTAAGGTCAACTAAGTTTACTGGCCCAACAACCATAGAGGGCCGAGGAGAAGACATTGCCAAACTTCTGAAACAAAGTGCAAGTTGTTGTTTTAAAGCAACAGTTTTACTGAGATTTCTACGAGAATTACAGACATTGGAAGTCATTTTCAAAAATCTATGCTTTGCCTCAAATCTAATTGTAGATAGTAGGCCAAAAGGACCAAACTGAGAAAACAGGCGGGCATAGTGAATTAAGAAATGGTGCTTAGGTTTTAGAGTATCTTTTTTTAAACTAATATAAAGTTCATGATGTTCTTTAACTGCAACTTCAAACAGTGCACTTGCATTTTTTGGCAAACCTTTGGCATGAACAAGAGAGACAATATCATGCAACAGTAGGTACAGTTTGTAGAACGAGTCCTCATCAGGAACCATATCCTTAACTAGAACACCAAAAATACGAATAAAAGTGAACATCTCTGCTCCTGTCATTTTAAGTTTCTCTTTACTCAGTCTATCAGCATTAATTAAGGGAGGTCTATTATCATTGTCAACACCTAGGTCAATACAATACATTCGACTATTCAACGTAGGAAGAAACCTATTATTTAAAGAGCATAAATGATTAAGTACAGGTAACATTGTATAATGAGCAACCCCCTCTATGACGTCATGAAACTCATCAACACAGATGTCAGTTGGTGCCAAAAAAGATGGAATCTTGCTGAAAACACACTTTTCTTTGACTCCAGAAATTTCATAATTACATTGCTCAACATCGGCTGCATAACTTTCTGGAGTTCTTATAAATGATGGGTCTTCTTTTACCATTTTGTAAGCAAGTGTTTTAGGACAACTACATATTCTACAATAGAAGTTAGCACTGAAACAGGCCACAAAGCCACAAATCTCATTAAGACCCTTATTATCGCCCAAAATGACTCCAAGAACAAAATACACTTTAACATCACCAAGTTCAGATGTACAAATAATGATACCTTCAGTTTCCAGTTTTATAAACTCAGTAATAACTGGCTTGAAAACAGCATTATTTCCATAAACTGAGCGGTTATGAGCATCAAACAACAGAGCCAGAAAAATATTTTCTAACTTTGAACTCCAATCGGGAGGAAGACATGGAATATGTATATATGAACAGCCTAGTGGGTCTAAATGAGGACCTAGGGCACTATTTGGTTCACAATCATCATAATAAAAATTCACAGGGATTACAATGTCATTTGGGTCATATTTTGAAATTTTCCTTTGCCAGACTTCACACTGAGTGAAGTTACAAATCCAATCACCTTCCTTTTCAAGAGATTGCATGTATGCCAAAGTATCGCTTAAAGCATGAGGGAGTTCAAAAAAAAGTTTTAGGACTAGCCCCAAAGGAATAAATTGACCTTCCACTGGTCTCATCTCTAAAACCATGCCTGTTTTTCTTTTAACCCTTTCCTCTCGAACAGCAATGTCATAAGCTACTGGTTTAATAAAATCCCCAGAATTTTCAAAATAAGCAAAACGTTTGTACTCAGTGTTCAGATGAGCAAAGGGATTCATCACCATGTCAAACATCTCTTGTATCTCCAATTTCTTTTCAGGAGATTCTGGTGATACAGAGGAAAGGACCACATTTTGAAGGTGGTCAAAGAAAGGACTAGACAGGTAGTGACTTAAATCCTTAACCATTTTGTCCACTAGATTGCGTGGAAAGGCTGGGTTAGCATACAACTTTGCAACAAAAAAATCTTGCTGCTTTAAGAGCATTTCTTTAAAATCTACTTTCTCAACTATTGGTGGCTCAGCCTCTACAGTTTGTTCAGTAGAGGAAGAGGGACCACTTTCTGCGGCCAAATCACATTTATCAACATTCTGAACAACGAGAGAAGTTTCAGTAGCTGAGTGACGTGGAACATCATGAAATACCACAAGATGCTTGGAAAATGATCCCCACAAATTATAACTGCGTTGACAGTTGCCCACTTTGCACACATACTTAGTGCAGCTCTGATGAGTAATACGAATGTGTAAATTCAAGGTAGCTATATCTGTAAACTCACTGTTACACTGAGGACAAGGAACAACTACCATGACTACCTAAAAGTAAAATAAAAAAATAAAAATAAGACATGAGAAATAGTTACAGTTAAATGCATGGCATGAGTGGTCTAAGATTTAAAGTCAGCTAGAAGACTAGAAGCATCCTAAACATTAGAAAACAGTCTGGAAATTGCACTACAAATGTGTGAATCACAAAAATGCCAGATGACGTTTTGGACCCTACCGTATGGTAGAACACAATATCTAAACTAATGCTAGTCAGTCTTAATGTGGTTGAATGCACACAAATTCCATATCTAAATCACAGCAAAGAATACTATAAAATACCTTGACTAAACTTGAAAATGATTGGATTCACACATTTGTTTTAAACTTAAATTACATTGCAAAATTATGTCAGACAAAGTGGCTTTTTCACCATTTTCAAAATAATAAAGTAAACACAAAATAAACAAAATGAATCACTTGACTTGTAACTCAACTTTAAAAGTGAAAATAACCTAAGATTTGAAACGCGCATATTCAGAGCAAGCAGAAGAAGTCTTCACTATCAAGGGGTTCCTCTTGTCAAGGTTGATGCAGTAAATAGATCTTTCGAGGAAAAACCACTCTCGTTCACTTTCCTTTGGATTTTGACAATCCAGTGCATGCATAATCTTGAAGGTTATGTCCAAAGCTTTGACAGGATTATCCACTTCATATAGGATACTATTGACCCGCACATAACATTTAGTGATGCTATCAACAGTTTCACCAACGACAATAGCTTGAGGCCCAAGGCTCAGATTGAACGGCTCATATTTTTCCTTCAGACGATTGGCAAGAGTGGTAAGGATTGCTGAAGGTTCCTGAAACATAAAGAGAAGTTAAAAATAGCGCTCACACAAGAAAGCTAAATTTAACTAGATAAATTTTTACTAGTAAGAAAAACTAACTTACAAGAACATGAAGCAGTAAGGACTCAGCACATTCTTCACGTGACGGTCGCCATTGCTTGTTTTTACCCTTCTTGGCTGCGGTGATTACATTGAAAAGATAGGGTAGAGCTTGCACTGTTAAAATTTTCTTTCCCTCTAAAAATTTGAGAAAATAAATCAAACATGAATTAAATGAGAAAAAAGTTGCCAAAAATAAATTGAATTTAAGTAATTGATGAGCAACATACCTGGAGTCATCGCATCAACAATGCCTTCCTTTATATGTTTAGGAACTTTTGATTCAACAAAAGCTGCGAGAGCTGGCCAATTAACAAAGAAATTCATACTAGACCCTTCATGAAGTGTCTCATAATCTGTTTCAAGCTGGAAAATAAGGAGATAGATAGATGACAGATTACTCTAGAATTTTTACTTCACAAGAGAAACAATGAGACTCACCAACAAGTATCCAGTCTTTTCTAAAAGAGCTGGGTATGTATTCATGTATTCAGCCACTGGAGTCTTTGCTGCAATAAACCTCCGTAATCTTCCTTTAGAAGTATATTTCCAGTACTCGGTTAGCCTCGAGGAAAAAGCCTTGGTGTTAGTCAGCCATAATAGCTTCTCAGTGAACTCAGTAGGGTTAACATCACCATCTGCAAAAATGGAAAAAAATTAACAAATGATAATTACAAGACTAAAAACAATCATATGTATGTGTTTTTTGATATTATGCACTTGCACCAACCTATATCTGCTAAATTTTCAATATTATCTGCATTGCCTTTATCAGCTTCTCCCTTCTTCATGAGTCCTGCTTTCTTCATAATACGCCTCTTTCCATAGTATCTGGTGAGAATCTTTCCCCGTCCCACAGCAGACTCCCTGCAGCGTTGATCAGATGACATCCATATTTCCTGTGCATGGATATAATAGCAAGAATAAAGAAATGGTACTGTAATTTAAAATAACAATAAAACTCATAAAATAAAAAGGAAGAAAACAAAGGAGATGCTTGTAGCAATTACTCTTTTTTCTGAAGGGAACAGTTGAAGAATGTTGTTTGTCATACACTTTTCCTCATCAGCAGGGATCCTGAAACACAAAACCAAATAGGAGTTGATTAAAAACAAAAGTATTATTCAAGATAATTGCACAACTGATCATGTTGAAATGACTTACTTCTTTGCATAATCATCCTTCAGGTAATCATTTAGTATCACTTCAGCCAGGAGATTACGAGTGTCCTCATTAAGTTCTCCGTTTTCTTTATAATAATTGAGCACAAGTTTTCCATTCAAGCAACTCTGACATAAGCGTTTCAATGGCTGCAAAACACAACAAGTGAAATATAATTAAAATACAATTCAAGACAACTGTACAACATTACAGCTTTAGACATTATCCACTTCACATTGAGAATATTTCTCTCAAGTCATATATCCATATATCCCCCAGAAACAATCAAAGCAAATTATTGTAAAGTAGGTACATATTAACAAATGGCAAAATTGCCAGCCACTTAATGTTCACACTGATTTCCTCAATGAAAAGTACACTAAGCAAATAAAAATGTGTTCAAATTCTTACCGACTCTTCCTCAGAAGGCTGGGAAGATCTCTTATTCAGGTTGCGTGGAGCGATTCGAGGTTCTGGCACATTCTCTTGCTGGTTTTGCCCCGGATTACTCTGGTCCTTGTCTTTATCCTGGCTGGCGTTCACATTTCCATTGCAGTCAGTAGAGTCAGCATTGACATCAGCTTCTTTATCTGAACCAGTTTCATCATTTTGCCTCTCCTAAAAGAAAGAAGAATAATTTCATACATGCTGTAAACAATAAAATTTTAAGTAACGACATTTTAACTATTGTGCTAAAAGAAATATCTCACCCGTCCATTTTTGTCCTCAGTATTCAAAGCATTCGAATCATTAGCTTGCAGATTCTGCTTCACCTAAAACAAACAATAAAACAATTTAAAACAGCGGAAAAATTGAAAAGCTGCATCATGAGTCCAGACATACATAAAAAGGGAGATTCGCCATCCTTTGATACTCATTAATTATTTGTTTAGCAACATTAGTGAGGTCATCTTCACTAAGAACTATGTTCTGAAAGTAGAGCCCGTCTAAGTAAAGCTACCATTGACGTAGAATTGAACACAGAAATCAAAATAAAGTGACATTTACCTCGTGAAATTCTTGCATTTTCGCCTTGAACTGCGCCCTTGGACCAGCCTTCGAAATGATGCGGTCAATTTCCCCATCAGGGATCAGAAACAAAGTTTGGATGTCAAACACTTCCTCATCTGTAAAAAAATAAAAAATATCCAAGTGTTAGAGAGGGGGTAGTTTGAAACAATTTTCTATCTCACTTGCACTCACTATGGAGGCTTGTGGCAACAACACATAGAAAAAAGTCGTTAGACTTATTGAGCAGGTAAAGCGTGAAAAGCGCAAAACAGTGGCTCGTTGGCTCGTTTAGAATAAGCATTTTAGATTAATCCGTCTAGCCAAAGACAATAAAGAGGGAAACTAATGCAGTTCTGTAGGCAGTACATACGCACTTCCGCGAGCTAGTCAGCCACATGATTTGAACAGTCACACGATGAAAGTGGCATTCTGAATGATCACGCCCTCTTGGGAAATGAAAAGGAGAAAAGGATAACTTCCAAACAGTGAGCAAACCCGGGCGAATGATAGTGTGAAAGCGACGGGGAATACACCGGCTACGCACTTTCAGGTTAGGTTCTAGGCCACTTGATGTTAACGGAGCGATTCAAAAGGCAGTTCACGCAAGAGGACGATCAGAAAAAGCAGAAAAGGACACTTTTGGAACTGCCGATGACAAACGAGACGTAAAATGGAAAATGTCTCACAAGCGACTCGAATGTACACAAGGGCCAAGAGCTTGATATCCATATCTACTTACCAGCAAGCCTATCCACCCACTGTTGAGCAATGCCCCAGTCCTTCAAAGTTGACTTGAAATCTTCGTCCATATTAGGAAATAAATATATACTGTAAAATACCTGTAAATTGTAAACGACAACGATAAACGCCCCTCGCGCCCGTCACAAGTCACGACCGGCACATCCCAACTCCCAACAAGAAACTGCAACAAGTTTGAGGTTTGGGGCAGTGTATCCTTCCGCCACAGGCGGCGCGCGCATCGCTCCCTTCGCCAAAAAAAGTAGTACCCAACAAACTTCACAAATATCAATTGTTTATAGCGAATAATGGAACCTCACAGAGATACCTTGAGATACCCCACGGAAAAAATATTGCTAGTGAATAATATTGTATCTGCTCGACCTGATTCAAATCGGTTGATTTATTGCGGCTGTTATCACTTTCAAAGTAGCTACTAAAATTTTGCATGCGTGCTAAGTTTGCTCAGCTAAACTGCTTTTTCGGATCACCTAAAAAAAATTAGCATTACAGCTACATATTAGCTGCAATGGTAATAGTCTTACCAGTGTAGCTATTTTATTCCAGCTACTTGATATTAGCTAGATTAGCTAACCTTTTTTTTTCCGTGCACGCAAAGGACGAACATCCTAATGAGATCTTGACCTGAGCTCGGGCCGAGCCGCCGAGCCGGAGAGATGAGAGAGAGGACATCTCGCTCTAATTGAATTCTTTCGCCTGGGGATGGATCCCGCTCCTCCGAGTCAGCCCGCACCCCGCCCGCA
>NW_026267343.1:243723-246285 GCF_000697945.3 Frankliniella occidentalis | reverse complement strand
TTTACTCAGCCGCGGGGTCTGATTTCATTTTGTAATGTGATTCGGGTTTTGAAGCCTCCTCAACTTGACGTGGCCTTTGGTATGTGTTTTTGTTGAGTGTCGCCCATTTTAGGCAAAGGGCTCTTTTTGACAAAGGGGAGGAGCGAATGGGGACGAGGCTTTGACGCATTGCTTCTGGTTCACTGGACTTTGGCTAACAGCTTGTTGACGCTCGCTAGCTCAAAGCCTGATGCCCCGGCACCGATAGCGTGTACAGCCAGGTGAGTGTGTTCCCCTACCCCATCTCTCTCTCTCTCTCTCTCTCACTCTACACCTCGTTACACTGCCCGATACTCCTCGTGCAGCCGCCTCTCTCTCGCTCGCTCACGCCCCAGCTGAAACCGATCGGGGCACTTTGTGTAGCCGGGGGAGTAGTAGGTGGATTTCGTTGAAACAGAGAAGACCTTTCGGCCTGTCGGGGTGACTCGGCACGAAGCACACCAACCCCCCCGACGTACCGACACACTATAGCCCGCCACATCGACAAGCATGATACGTCTCTGCCCGTCATCGCGGGCGTCCCTCGGAGCACCTGATGTGTGCGAGAGAGAGAGGGCGCGCGCCGGGGGCTCCGCCTCGTGACCTCGTGCGGCCCTCACCCCACTGCCCCCACCCACCACCCACCCCTGCTTCGACGTCGCGGTACGCCCTGGTGGACCTACGGGGCTTACGTGTCTTCTTCATTTCCTGCTAGTCAGCTGTGTGCCTCACTCCCCACCGCCTCTCTCTCTCTCTCTCTCTCTCTCTCTCTCTCTCTCACCACTAGTCTTATTCGTGTTACTGATGACATTCGGCAGGCTATGGATGGTAAATTAATGACTTTGCTTGTACTGCTAGACTTAAGTAAGGCCTTCGATTGTGTTCATCATGAACTACTCCTGTGTAAACTCAAGTATCTTGGCTTCTCGGATGCTGCTGTAAGCTGGTTTGCCTCATATCTAATGGACCGTGGTCACAGGGTATTTGTAAATGAAAACCTTTTTTCTGAATGGGCCAGTATTGCCACCGGAGTACCCCAGGGCAGTGTTCTAGGCCCACTACTATTTCTACTCTACCTGATTGACTTACCCAAAGTATTATCGCACTGTCTTCACCATGCCTATGCGGATGATTTACAGCTTTATGTCCATTTTCCCCTTGATTCCTTCGAAGAATGTCTCCAGAAAATGCAGTCTGATATTACCAGTGTGATTGAATACTGTACCTGTCATAATCTACTCATAAATGTACCCAAAACCCAAGCCATCATAATTGGTACTCAAAGATTTCTGAGTAAACTGAGCGAGCGTGGACAACCTGTACTTGTTATTAATGACTGTGTTATACCCTACCTAGACCATGTTAATAACCTAGAAATAATTATTGACTCCACACTTAGTTGGAATCAACATTGTGTAGCTGTTGCCCAAAAAGTCCTTAGTACCCTTGCTCAGTTGAAACGCAACTTTACTTTCTTACCTGCAAATGTCAGAAAACTCCTTGTCACATCGCTGGTCTTCCCCCTGCTAGACTATGGCACTGCTGTGTTAACTGACATGTCTGTTGGAAATAATCTTAAATTACAGCGCTTGCAAAACGCTTGCATTAGGTTTATATCAGGTATCAGTATTTACGACCATATTACTCCAGTGTATAAAAACCTAAAACTGCTTAAAATAGAGGAAAGGCGCACTCAGGTCGTTGCCTTCCTAGTGTGGAAGACAATCCTAACAAAGCAACCTGCTTACTTATATAAATCTTACCAGTTTACCTCAACTACCAATGCCAGAGATACAAGATCAAGTAAAGAAATGATGCAAATACCAAACCATCGACTTGTAAAATATAATAAATCCTATCATGTAACCTCAATAAGAATCTGGAACGCACTCCACCTCTATAACATGTTAAAATATTCCCCAGCAATTGTTAGCCGTAAGATATTCTCAGCAATATTTTCTGACCTGTAGACAATGGATCTGTTTTATAGTCATCTTTACCTGCTCATTTTAATGTTAATTTTTATGAGAGCGGGTCTACTTTGTAGCGGGACTTTTAAGTCCCTTTAAGTGGACCACAATAAACAAATTAATCAATCAATCAATCAATCTCTCTCTCTCTCTCTCTTTCTCTCTCTTTCTTTCTCTCTCTCTCTCTCTCTCTCTCTCTCTCTCTCTCTCTCTCTCTCTTTCCATCCCCCTTCCTCCCTCTTCCGCGCAGGATAGATTGGTTTTGTCCCCTCGCTGGATTTGGCGGAAGGCTGCACTTAGATTTGTTTTTCATTCCCACCGCCTTTGCATTGTTTTTCTATTTCCATATTCCTTTCTCTGCCCCCCCCCCCATGCTCTCTCCTGCTTTCAACAGTCTTATCAGAGGGTGGAGTGGCGTGGCGTGGTGGCGACGGTTTTCCTCCGCCCCTCCCCTCCCCCTCCCTCCCTTTCCACCCGTATGGTGCGCCGCCATCGTCGCGGGTCGTGGCTTCCTGACACGGCATCGCTATCACCCGAGCAGAGCGGGAGCGGGAGCTAATTTGCTCCACACACA
>NW_026267343.1:241649-243673 GCF_000697945.3 Frankliniella occidentalis | reverse complement strand
CCCCCCCACCCGTATGGTGCGCCGCCATCGTCGCGGGTCGTGGCTTCCTGACACGGCATCGCTATCACCCGAGCAGAGCGCGCCAGCTAATTTGCTCCACACACACACACACACACACATGCTCACACACACATACACTCACACGGGGCGTGCAAGGTAAAGGGCGGAATGGAAGCAGCTTATATACGGCATATGCGCGCGGCGCGCCCCGCGGGGACGGGTCGTAGACGTCACCGTCACGCGGCGCGACGACGTGGCGGTGGTCACGGCTTTGACTGGCTCCTCTAATTCCAGCACCTCTCTTTCGCTTTGTCCCGTTTCTTTTTTCCTCGTTTTGTTTTTTTGTCGCTGCTTTTACATTTTGTTTCGTTTCTTGCGCGTTCGTCTCGTCGTTGTTTTCCCTGCTCTGCGCCCTTCGTGAGAGGCGGCCGGCGAGACACCTGCGCGCCCGCCGCGTCCGTTGGGTCCCACTGCGGAGGCCCACAGCCCACAGCCCCCCCGAGCTGGGTAACGACCAAATCAGACATTGCTTTGGGAAACTGAGGCTAATGCGTCCGGGCGTGGCGTGGCGTGGCGTGGAGCGGTGGAGTTGGGTCCCGCGGCGTGGCGTGGAGTGGCGTGGCCTAGGGGCGCTCGCGCCTGCCTGCCCGCCCGCTTGAGCCGTGACCAATCTACTCCCTTTCAGCTGTCCGTCCTGTCCAGCTCGTGTGTGTGTGAGAGAGAGAGAGAGAGAGAGAGCGCGCGCCCTGGCCCTCGTCGCAGCTGGAGTCTTATGGGATGCACATATTTATGACGAGACCGCGCGTCGCGTGTGTGTTGTGTTCATTCAATATGTCTCCTCGTCCTCCTGCTTTACGAAAAAAACTGGCCTGCCGGCCGGTAGAGTGACAGTCCAGCAAAATGAGGGTGACTTTGAGAACATGAAATCTGTTCAATCATTATTCTTTGAATGATGCTTTCATATTCACTAATAAATCCAACGTTCAACAACAATTGTCATACACGCACGCATATGCATGCCAGGGATGGTATTCCAATTCAAACACGTCCTCCAAGAAATGGCGCGGCGGAAGGCGTACGACTATGACTGAGACGTTATAATGCGTGGCTTCCTGCCCACATGAATGCAAGGCGTCATAATGGTCATACAAATTTCATTCAAATTTGAGAATGATTCCCTTAACTTTCTTGACACAACGCCGAAAACCCGGTACCTCTGACGTAAGCCGTTCAAGATTGATCGAAACGAACAATAAGGCTGCGACGTTAAAACTGTAACTACGTCACCGGTGGTCTGGAGTTTGTCTGAGTGGAGCGCACAACACGTGAGTACGGCGGGGGTGTGGGGCACCGTCGAGGGTAAGCGGGGCAGGGGGGGGAAGGGGGAGCGTGGCAGCAGGCGGGGCGCTGAAGAGGTTCGGGCCGGGGCCTACGGGGCCAGGCGCGGAGTCGTGTCGCGGGCGCCTCAAGTGGACACCCGGCAGCAATGTGAGGAGAGATATATGCTGTGTTTGTTTAGATGGCGGCATCCCTGTGTAACCCCTACGTACCACGATCTCCCCTATACGCTTAAAACGGATGGATGGATAGATGGATGGATGGGCTGGCTGGCTCTGGCTCGGCTGGCTGGCTCGGCTGGATAGCAGGGCTGGATAGCTGGACTGGCTAGCTGGGCTGGTCAGCTGAACTGGTCAGCTAGGCTGGTCAGCTTGACCAACTGACCCTCGGGTAGTGACTAGTCCAATAAGGACTGTCAAAAAATTGGAATGACAATGGACTTACCCTTTGCGGTGCCGTCTGGTTCTGGTATGGTGTTTCCGGCGTTTCCGAGAGCCATGTTAGTATCTGGAAGAAAGGATTAGTTGTGAAGTGCGGAAGTAAAAACCAATAATAATTTTTATGATCTTTTTTTTGCTTTTGGCGGTGTCTGTCTGCCCGTGTGCCCCGCCCCGCGCACTGGGCCAAGGACTGGCGTGGCGCGGGGGGTGGCGCTGAGTGGCGACAAACAACATCAGACCCATCCC
>NW_026267343.1:240978-241599 GCF_000697945.3 Frankliniella occidentalis | reverse complement strand
GGTGGTGTGGGAGGGGAGGGGGGGGGGCTGCCCACGCCGCCTGTGCCCGACGAGAGTGGCAAGCGCCGTCGGCGCGAGAATCGCGATGACAGTTAGCGAGCCATCGGCCTTCGGGGGGGACGTCGCTAGCCAGCCTATCGCCTGACACCTCTAGGCCGCGGCCTCCACAACCAAGCCCACTCCTGTCGGACGCCAACCACCCCTAGCGCGCCACCGCGCCTCGGTCCGGCGGGGGGGGGGTCACGTTCGAAGTCGCGGTAAGAGGCTTGTACGTGAGAGCACGGCGCGCGGAGTGCGTTTGTCTTCTCGTCCTTCTCCCTCCTTGTCCTTTCTTCCCCTTTCTTTGTCGCTCGCCCGGCGGAGCTCGCGGTCCCACTTGACGCGAGCTTTACCCGCTCGAAGGCAGCTCGCCGTACGACGGGTAGGTTAGGTACCCCGCGCGGTTTCGTGCAGTTGTCAATATTAACGCCATTTCTACCTGCCCCTCGCTGCCCCTTTAGTGCCCGGTCTACATCTCCCAATTAAATCGGAAACGGCAAATTTGTGTCAAGCGATGCCACTTGGCAGGGGGGTACTTATGGACAAAATGAAGGATTTGGCCCGAAGAGGCATCAAAAATTT
>NW_026267343.1:230276-232223 GCF_000697945.3 Frankliniella occidentalis | reverse complement strand
GTACCCGCGAAAACCCGTCTACCCGGGAAAACCCGTCGACACGGTTCCTACCCGGGTGCCCGGGTAAGCGGGTTTTCCGGGTACCCGGGTACAAATAAGAGCCCTAGTAAGTGCGTCTGTCAGGCATAACAAGCGATCTGCCCTGGGGGGGGGCATTAATGTTTTCGTTCCCAATAACTGTGGGGTGGGGCCCGTCTCTGGAGAGAGAGAGAGAGAGAGAGAGAGAGAGAGAGAGAGAGAGGTTCACAATAGGTTTCGTGTCGCTGCGCGCCACCTGTGATAGGCTCTCTAATTGCAGCAGCAGCAGCGGGTGATGGGTTGTCGGCCGGACGGAGTGGCACGGCGGCGGCCACCCGATGTGTCGTAATTTCTCCCCCCTACCTGTTTGATTCGAGAGACAGAAAAAAAGGGAGAGAGGGGCGGGGGGGATCTACAAGACAATAGGTTTACTGAAAAAGTCAACATAACCAATATTTCTGTTTCGGCCGCTTACATTTTTTAACAGTTTGCACGCGTAAAAGTCTAGTGGTGCCATATACCGCCGAGGGTGGGTTTTGTCGTTCCCCGGGGTGGCGACAGAGGGGCGTTGGCGGAACTCGTCTGCAGTGAGCGACTCACGCGGTGTATTAAACGCGTCGGGTATGATTGATCACGTGGAATACCTCGTCCCCGGCCGAACGCGACGAATGGAATTTATACTTGCTCACAAATCTTGTGGCCTGGGCCGTTGTTGTTGTGCGTTGCGGGTGGAAAAGAGGGGGAGAGAAGAAGCGAGCGGGGCGTGAGAGAGAATGAGAAGGTAAATAAAGGGGGAGAGAGAGAGGGAGCAGACTTCTCTCTCGCTTTCAATCACGGACGCGCCTCTCGGCCGCTCCACCGCACAATGTGTATGCCGAAGTGGTGCGTGGCGCGTAATGGATAAGTATGAACGTTATGTCGGCTGGGAGAGAAGAGGCTGTGGCTATGGGGGGATCGGAAAATATTGAGGGGAGGCGAGGCGGCGGCAGCGTTTCCGAACGCCGCGCGTGCTCGGTGGGTGGTCGCGCGCCGCGTCGTCCCCCCCGCGGCTGGGTAGTACCAGTAACCGTTCACCAACACACACATACATACACACACACCGATGACGACCGGATCAAACGCGGAGATATGTGAGAGAGTCGGTATCAATCGCACTGGACGGAGGGGTGATATGCTCCGTGATATGCCTGCATGGTTATGTTGGGGGGAGGGGCAGTAGTGCACAAGGGCGTAAGTACCGCAGCAGCTGATACGCCCTCAGCTCCCCGCCGCCGCCTGCAAAATGCGCGCGCAGCCTTAAGAGGAAGCTCCAGTCCCCCGCTCGGAGCCTCGCCGGCCGCTTGCGGCGTGATGCAAGCCTAAACATATCAAGTGATTTCTCCGAAACGCGCTGTTCGATTATTTTGAAATTTGGCGTGTGGACAGTCGAAGGACCCGCCTTGATGTCGGGCGGGTTAAAACGGCCCTGACATCGCCTAATTGCCTACTAGCGTTGCGTTAAAGCGGCCGAAAAAAAATAATTTTCTTGAACACTTTGGGAAAAGCTGACACTCAGCTGTGATTTGGCCCTTTTCAGACCACTTGTGAAAGTCTGAAGTGTATAAGTTGAACGGTTTAGCCAAAAGTAGTAAAACGGCCCCAAGAAACACGGGCTTTTGCGAACTGACTGCCTGGCGCGGCTGATGACTTACGCACCCGTCCCCTGAAGAGCCCCCTCCCACCCCGTCCCCCCCGCGCCAGGCTGCCTTGCTCTGCATACTTCCTCGGCCGGGCTGTCGCTGCTGGCCGCACCTCACTGCTGGGCAGCAGGACCAATCTTACTGTAGTGGGAAACCTCAAATTTGACCTACAAATTTCATTCAAATTCTGTTGGTCTTAGAAAAATGTTGAGATTTCAGCGAGTGAGTTTATTGTCACCGTAGACCAATA
>NW_026267343.1:219183-227758 GCF_000697945.3 Frankliniella occidentalis | reverse complement strand
CTAACTGATGTGTGAAATGCTACTGGTTGGCAACAGTGCCTCGCACGCCAGAAGCACCGCAAACACTCAAAATGAATTGTCCCTTTCCAAGTGTAATTTTTATGTTATTTAGACATGTTACTTTAGAACAGCACATGTTGAGTAGTTTAAAATGAACAAAGATTTTTCACTGCAATATTAAATACCGCCTATACTGAAAGAATATGCACTGCTGGCTTGGTTGTGTAAAATGTAGCCTGCACCTATTCTTGAAAAAGAAGTTGCAGGTGAACAATATTTTTGTGATGAGGTCTTATTCTAAAAACAACTGTTATTGGTGGTTTTAAATTAGTTTATAATAGTGTTTCTTTTGGTGAACTCATATTGCAGCTACCTGCAAAGATTTACTCACAGACATTCTCACAAATAGATTTTCCGTTACCAAAAGTTTATTGAAATTTTGCCACTGGTATTGGGTATTTTAAAAAAGATTTCATAGTATGAAGTGTAAATTCTCTCTTCTATTCAGTAGTTGAATCTAAATCTTTCTATTGATACCAAAAACATTGCTTTGAAATATGAAATCTTTTCCTAGCCGCCCAATTTAATTGGCAAACTGTCACTCAACTTTTGGCAGCGTAAAATCTTTTTGTGAGTATGTATGTAAGTGAATCTTTTCAGGGAGGTACAATATGATTTCATTGATATACACACCATTATAAACTAGTATCAAATCACTCGCAAGAGTAATTTAAAATTTAACCTTACCTTGTCTGAAGTATGTTTGTTTTAACAGTTTGAGATTCGATAAATTGTAACCCACAAAAGTTGGATGACCTATTGGCTTTAATGGTGGTTTTAAATAAGCTTGTTATGGTGTTTCCATTGGTAAAATTATATTGTACCTTCCTGCAAAAATTCACTCACATACATACTTCCAAATAGATTTTCCGTTACCAAAAGTTTAGTGAAAGTTTGCCAACTAAATTGGGTTAGCAAATGATTTTATTACTGTAATTGTAAATTGTATCTTCTATTCACTAGTTGAATCACAATATTTCTATTGATTCACAATGATTGATTCGAAATGTGAAATCTTTATCAAACCGCCCAATTTAATTGGCAAACTGTCACTCAGCTTTTGGCAACGTAAAATCTTTTTGTGAGTGTGTATGTAAGTGGATCTTTGCCAGGAAATTACATTAATAGACAAACCATTATGAACTAATACCAAATCACTCACATGAGTAATTTTAGAATTGTATGTACCGTGTCTAAAGTGTGTTTGTTTGCAAAGTTTGCGATTCGATAAATTGTGATCCACTAAAGTGGGATGAGCTTTCGGCATCAAACTTGAAAAATAGAATCTTCTAGTTGCCCTAGTATATCATTCTAAAAAGTGGTTTTAGGAAAAAAAAACTTCTGTTTTACCCTTTTCGACTCCACAATATGCACAAAAAGTTGAAATTGAATGTGCACTCTCTGGGGTCAGCTTGAAAATGTTTTACTTTTCCTCTAGAGCGCAGCTGCTACAAAATTCCATGCTTTCAAATATTGTTTTATATTTACAATGCAAGTTCAATGCTTGGTCATTCTATTTTCCGTCTAAAATATGCTTTTTCCCCTTGTATAACTGCCCCCATCAACAATAAACATTAAATTTCATCTCCGCGACTCATAAGGCGTATCAGTACGCGGCCACAAGAAGTAAACAACAGTACACGAAGGTGTTTGAATACGCACTGCAACCCCACGTTGCGGAAGCGTATGCGACCCGCCATCCTCACGCCTCTGTACGCCATCGGGTAGTGGGGGCCATGGGGTATGCATACGCTTTACTTACACCACGCGCGAGGTGTACTCAATACACCATCTGCACGCGCTATGCACGCTTTGGCGAGGGGGGGACATAGTGTATGCCATACGCTTTCACTACGCCACGCGCCATGGCGTACTCAATACACCATCTACACACGGTCTGCACACCTCATACGCCACAAGCACGCCATCTGCACACCACCCACACCCGCTCCGATGGTTTACCGTTTTCGCCAGGGTCGGCCCGGAAGATGGGGCACGGAGCCGGCAACTTCTTTCCCGGATCCGCGAACCCGACTGCGCTGCTAAATACCGTACCTGCCGTAAAGACTGTAAAATTGCAACTTTTAAAAAGCTGTGTGAAGTACCGTAAAGTTTCCTATGATGCCTTACTTTTGGGTGTTGCTTTATCTTGCCGCCATGCACCAAAAGTACCTTACTAGGTGGCTGAACCCCGTGGACGTTCTTGGGTAGGTTGTGCCGCAATGCACGCGTGTGCCCTGCAAAAAAAAATTAATATAAACATAATTTGGTCCTAATTCATTTCAAATATGTTCTTAATAAGGAGTTCCCATATTAAATCTTATTTAAACTGTATAAAACTATCTATGAATTTATTAAAGTGCCTTGGAAAGAGAAGACGCACGACTGTGTAAGAGACGAGTATGTCTTCCCAAACTCATTCCTTATATGTTCTGTACATAGTGTTAATAAGGATTGTATTAAGTTTAATATGTTTTAATTAAGTCTTATTAAGTCTTATTTGGTTTCAATTTATTCAATCTTATTAAACAGATTAAGGTCTAATATACTTGTGAGGCTTCTGGATCGCTACCAAATGGTCTATAAAGTAAGAAAAAGTGAAAATATTTGTTTCGAAATCCGTTTGGATGTTCTTCTTTCTCACACTTATAGTTGATTGCGTACATACATTTATATTTTAAGTTCAAATTTAGAAGGAAACAAGTTTTTACCTTACCTCTGCCTGGTTTCGAACCACCGACTTACGTGTTACGAACCCGCTGCCTTGACCATTAGACCACGGATTACCTCGTGGGAGAGGCGCGTCCGCCCGATGTGTTATCCGTCCGCCGTCTACGGGGACTCTTCCGACTGGCGGAGGCGGAGGGCAGAGATTGGCTACGGGTGAACTTAACTTGTCCGGCCTAATCCATTTGTCGTTTTCATTTCATTGTTTTTGAAAGCAATGCGGTTAAAAGTGCTTCATTTGTGTTAATATCAACCGAAAACGGCGAACGCACCGGAAATACAAACTTAGCACTTTTTTAAGGGGTGCTAGAGTTCAAAAGACGGTAAAACCTAGTTTTTTGGAAATATTATCTGTCCAGGAAAATCAATTTAATTTAGAAAGGCAATAAAGTCCGGGGTCTGATTGTAAACAACAGAAAGACAGTAGATTTTTTACGGTCAGTTACTTCGTGCACCGTGCATCAGACCCCTATCCCACGTATGCCCTGAATACAAGTCTTTAGAAAGCGGCACCTTAAAAAGGCAATTCAAAGGCACTGGCGTTTTAGTTTTTGGGGACAAAAACTCTTTCAAAGAAACTAAAACGCCAGTGCCCGTGTCGCGAGTATCGTTGAGATCCCTTGGCAATTTGAATTTGGCCACCGACGCAATTGGAGTAAACGCTCCCTCCTTTTTAACGCAATAACCTACACCATAGCTTTTTCATAAAAAAGTTTATTGAAATTCAAACTCAATTAGGAGACCGTTCTCATATTGCAATACTGTGATTTTGGTGGGTATTATTAGAGATCGTAGTAGTACAGAACTATATCGATGAATCACCTTTTGAAAACTTAATATGGGGTATGTTAAATCTTGATCTAGTCCAAATATGATAGTCATACCCACTTTATTATAGTTGTTGAGAGAAGATTGATGAGTTACTTACGCTGAAACTTAATATGGATTGTATTTGATGTTAATTCGGTCCGAGTAAGCTAGTCATATACATTATATATATGGATGACCCTTTTAAAACTTAATATGGAGCTTATTTGATCCTTATATAGTCCTGATAAGATAATAACATACACTTTAATATGGAAGTAGATCGAAGTAGTATATGTGAGCAAAATAAGGTCTATATTAATAACTTATTTTGCCTGTTGTTAAATGCATAGACATTACTTATGTACCCATATAAGCCCCTTATAAGGACTTTATCAGCATGAGGCCCTTATTAAGAAAAATTTAATAAGGTGTAACATGTAATTAAAATCTTATAAAGGAACGAATCCCTTATTAAGAAATTGTTAATAAGGCCTTATTAATTTAATAAGGTCCTTATCTGGAACAAATAAGAACATATTAAATTATATTAAATTTTTTTTGCAGGGTGGGCGGGTTGCCTACTCGCCCAGGCCTCAGGCGCCGTAGTCACTATGAGAACGCTTGCATGCGGCACAGTATCACTGCAAAAGTGCACGTGCTTTTTCAGTCACCTGCGGTAAAAATGTGTCATAGTACCTCTCTGAGCCTCTTGGCTTGGGCTATGGTTCAGGGCCGTAGGTAACGTTACACACACTGAATGACTATGTACTATTTTATACACAGCTTGTGCATTTCTGTGCACATGCATAGCTTATGTAATTTTTTTTACACATTATGTAAAAAATCTTACATAATTATGTACTATTTATACATAAGTATGTAATAAAATTTTACATAAGCTACGCATGTGCACAGACATGCATAGCTGTGTATAAAATAGTACATAAAAATTCTCTGTGCACATGCAAACTTCATAATGACGAAGTTTGATAAACTTTGCGCGAGGTCGAGTTCGAGTTCAGCCATTCATCAAGAAAAGGTAGCAGCAGATTTCTTGCGCCCGTGCACATGCGTTCCTGTGCGGTTTTGTGCCGGCGGGCTTAGTATGAGAAATTCCTTTGCGGAGCGCGGCGCGTTAATAAGGGGGATAGAAGAAGAAAGAAATTAATTTGGCCGATGAGTAATGAAGTTCGTCGTCTTTTTTTTTACTCCCTTGGTTGCCCAGGACTTCAGGCGAGGTAAACACGCAGAGGGCCGCGCCGTACCTTCGCCACCGGGGGGGGGAAGGGGAGGGGGGGCGTGCACCCTTGCTGTGCCGGGGAGGTTTCTCTTGGGGGATGCACGCGCACGCGGTAGACTCGGGGGCGGTTTACGCTCCGGAGAAAGTTGGCTGGGGGGGGCGGAAGGGGAGGTGGGCGGAGGTGGGCGCATGGGGGAGGGGGGCGGGCCGGCGCAGGCCCCAGCCGCACGATGTATGAGGGTCCCGCAGTGCTTTTAAAAGCGACTGGAAAAGTAGGAGGGAAAAAAATCACATAAACTGCGTTCGGAAGGGGAGGAAAGAGGCGCTGTCGAGAAAGTGAAAACAGTCCGGAGGGTACGGAGCTCTCGGTGTGTGCGGGGAGCTTATAACGCGACTGTAAAGGTGAGCGTTATTGGTGCTTCTGAGGGGCGTTCGGGACCGGTGTGTGTGTGTGTGTGTGTGTGTGTGTGTGTGTGCCTGTATGGGGGTCAATCCGAGGAGATTCTGGAAGTCAAATCCATCTATCCGAGGAGATTTCTGTGTATAATAGCAATCCGAGGAGCTCCTCGGATTTCATCTCCTCGGATTTCTGCCCGGGACCTTTTCCGGTAGTTGGTACCAGTGGCCACCAGGGCCGCGCTGTAACTCGTGTATACACACATTTCTGAAAATGTTTTATCCAATCCGAGGAAAATATTGTGGTACAGCGAAGCGAGGAAGGCTTTTAAGTGTACTGTATACATTTACTGGTGCAATGACAAATCGAAACGGGTCACATTTCGTGCTCGGAGGTGTTGGGGAACTGGAGATACGGAGGTTGTTCGGTTCTCCGGGGGCCGCCAGGGCCGGTGTCCGAGCCGGCTGGCTCGTACTCTCTCACTCGCACGCTGTCTGCATCTCCACTGTGAAAAAAGTCTCCGTAGATTTACAACATATTTTGTAATTCGAATTTATAAAATATGTCTTAAATTTACGACCGCCCATTCACTGCAAATACCAGAGCGAGGATTCTCGCTCTCAGGAGAGCGAGAATGTGACCCCAATAACCTCGCTCTCCTGAGAGCCAGGTTAATTTTCCTCGCTCTATTTGAGTACTAAATTTGCATTATCACTCAATTTGAGTCATAACAGTCACAAAAGTTATTCAAAATTATGACTCAAAATGAGTGAGGTTAACAATACTCGCTCAAATGAGGCAAAGATTAAGAATACTCGCTCTTATTGGGCATGAATAAATTGTCTCGCTCATATTGAGCATGAAACCTCGCTCTAGCTTTTACAGTGTTCTTGCTCGTCACTGAATTTTAAGTCGATAGCGCGTGCTTGTAAATTTACATTTTCATATTATTATTTTACGACTCATGTCGTGGAAAATTTTCCTGTTAAATGTACTAATATTTTTCACAATGTCGTTCTAAGGCCGGTGGTAAGGTGAGGCGAGGGAAGGGAAGCGGCTCCCACCACAGCCTACTGCGCATAAGCGCGCCGCTCCTTATCCCCCTTCTCTCTTCTCGTCGCTCGCTCGTAGGAGCCGTGCCCTTTCCCTCTCCACACCCCCCGCCTTTCCCTCGTCAACGCCGCGGGGTAGAACGGTGCATGCGTGTAGGTACACGCGGGTGATGCGCCCTGGTCCGTGACTTTGTCGTAGACCCCGCAATCCCCGTACAATCAGGGTGCAAGGAGTAGAAGTCTCGTGAACCGCGAAGGACCGGGGTGCAACCTTCGCAGTCACTGGCCTTCGCAGTCACTGGAAAAACAAAGGTGCTAACTCGTACCTTTAGAAGGCGCTTAGGGTTGAGTGCCTCTACAAAGGCATTAAAACTGCACCGAGAAAACGGTTCCATTGATTTGACAATTGATAATATGATGGAATTTTTTCCTTGAATTAAAGGAGTTTCCATTGTTTTAAGGGAAAATTTCCGTAGGATAAAGGATTTTTCTCTGAAACAAGGGAAGCATCCGTAAAGCATTGGAATTTTCTATCATGTCTACACTGTTATTCAACGAATGTGACGTCACATTCCTTTGAACGTGAATCGTGTCACGTTCGTTAGAATATTGTGTCACATTCGTTTGAATGTGAATCGGCAAGCCTGGTGCCATTTGAGCATCGATTCACGTTCAAACGAATGTGACACAATATTCTAACGAACGTGACACGATTCACGTTCAACCGAATGTGACGTCACATTCGTTGAATAACAGTGTATACGAACGGAAAGTTTCCATTGACTTAAGGAAGAATCCGTTAAGTCAATGGAACCATTTTCTGGGTGTGCTAAAGGCACTAACTTTTAGCTCATTTAAGGCTGTCTAGTGCCTTTACAAAGGCACTAAACTCAAAATTTCTTTAGCACCCCTGGACGAGGGGGAATTTACTCGCGAAATAGTTCGTACACCCTTCGGCGAAATAAATGCAAAATAGAGCGAAATGGAGGCGAAATAGCGCGAAATGGTGGCGAAATACATGGAGAAATAGTCGCGAAATGGCTCCGAAATGCCCCGAAATAATCCGAATTAGGCGTAAAATGACCGAAATAGCCCGAAAAACTGCGAAATTACTCGTACGCTGTGTAGCTGAGTAATTTCCCCACGGTAAAAACAAAGTCTCATTTTTCGAGGGAAAAGGGAAAACTTTGAGGAAGTCAGTAACTTTGAGGGTCTTCCTTAAAAAATCACAAATTTTGAGGAAGTCCCTCAAAGTTGGCGCGTTTGCTGCTGCGCCCACCTCAGCACTTTAACGCTTTATAACATCTGATCGAATTGTCGCTCTGTCAAATTGAATGTATTTCTCTTAGTTCCAGAGCTGCGGAACCCATCCTGCGAAGTTTGATAAGTGTCCAGTGAGAAGGAACAAAACTGATTTTTGGAATGGTTGACGTGTGCAAGCACGTCTGTAAGCACGTAAATCATTCCAAAAATCAGTTTCGTTTCTTCTCATTGGACACTCATCAAACTTCGCAGGATGGGTTCCGCAGCTCTGCAACTTAGAGAAATACATTCAATTTGAGTAAGCGACAATTCGATCAGATGTTATAAAGCGTTAAAGTGCTGAGGTGGGCGCAGCGGCAAACGCGCCAACTTTGAGGGACTTCCTCAAAATTTGTGACTTTTTAAGGAAGACCCTCAAAGTTGCTGACTTCCTCAAAGTTTTCCCTTTTCCCTCGAAAAATGAGACTTCGTTTTTACCGTGCCCCTCGCCCCTGGAAAGGTGCTAATTAGCACCTTTGTTTTTCCAGTGGTCCTCCCACGGCTAACGAAGGACCACCCAGTGTTAAGCCCCGCGAGTCGCAAGGGACCACTGCATAACCTCCGCATGTACACAGTTACTTAAACCCTAAACCAAAAGATCGGCTATCTCCGCGCACTCCGTGCACTCCGGATGTAGGTACTCAGTGTGTACAAAGCTAAACGTACCCCAACTGTAGTCCGTGTACTCCAGCTGTACTCCAGCTGTACTCCGCGTACTCCGGTCACACCAAAAAGTTGAGTGGTCCACCCCTCGGTAGAAACGCTCGAGGGGCTGCACTCTTATGAGCGCGCCTGGTGATGCAGTGCGAGAGAGATAGATGCTGCCCCCCGGATGAAGTGGTGCCAACCACTGGACACTGAACACAGGTGACTGACAGGCAGCGCCATCTAGGTTCTAGTGCCGGCAGTGGACAGCAGCCGACACCGCTCGTGTGTCCGTGCGAGCCAACTGCTGACCAGCAGTTGCGGTGGCCGAGCGGGCTGCGG
>NW_026267343.1:218279-219008 GCF_000697945.3 Frankliniella occidentalis | reverse complement strand
CTTAAATTTTTCTAAAAAAATGGTATATTTTTTGATTCAATGCAAAAATGATGTGTCAACAAAGTGACAACCAAGTGTCAGGGAAGTGTGGAAACGGAGTGATATCAAAGATTCAATTAGCAATCTTTTTTTTTATTTGGCATAACTTACAGGTTGATTATTGTCTTGCACTTTGGTTTAAAATTAAATAAGTTGAGAGGTAAACATGATTCACATCCTGTAAGTAGTAAAATGTCCCTGAAACGAAAAAACAAACCAGTTAGTTCAATAAAATATTCACAAGATTAATGGTAAACTATAGGAAAAAGCAGAATTCTCAACTACACTTACCGTAACTACTGTTTCATACTCGTACGAGGCCAGGCTAGTTCCATTGCAGGAGTAATTTTCTATACAGCAAAACACACTGAAAATAAAATAAAGGAACAACTAGGAACAAAAGTTCTGTTTTGCTAAAGGTTCAGTTCGAATTCAATTAGGTTACTTACAAAAATGAAATAGCACTATGCGGAGGCACTTAGTGGCGAAAAGCCATGGAATAATTTTATATTCAAATATCCATACTTTGGTGGTAAAATACACGACTTCCTGTAATGCGTATAAAACATTTTTAACAGGTGCACTTGATAGTAAAGAAATGTAGAATGTAGTCAAAGGCAAACTTACTGAGGTTATGTTTTCGTCCCGTGAACAGGCCAAGTGGTTTGAACTCGATTGTGCTGCAATTCG
>NW_026267343.1:216502-217299 GCF_000697945.3 Frankliniella occidentalis | reverse complement strand
TTAATGCCTAAACATCGGTCTTTCACTGGGCGACAACTGTTGAAATAATTTGAGCTCAGGGAATATTGTGGAATATGGTTGCACCCTCATTATGATTTGCAATTGACTGTTAAATATTTTTTGGCACCTTTACTTCAATAACAAATGGAAAACACTGCTAGATATTTTTCAAGCAACCTGATTTAATTAAATCATGTTGATGACAACAAAATGAGGCGTTCACTTTAATTAAGAAGGACATTAGCTGATCCAATTTCTTCCTTAATTTAACCGCTGCTTTATTTTACCTCCGTCTTTAGATAGAGTTACAGTAAACACCAAATATTTATAATTCTATCCTTTGCATCCTTGTTATGGTTATCTTTATTTCAAAGTGTGCACCCATTTTTAATTATCAAGGCCAAACTGGCATCTTTCCTTATCTAGTTGGTAGAAATGTCTGTAAACTCACCGCATTTCCAAGCATCTGCTCTGGGCTCAAAAGGTCTGGTACATCTTGCGTGCTGACCTCTTGTAAAGTTTAACTGGTCGACATCCTGAGAACACATTCGGACATCAGTTATGCACAGTTAATTTTTTAATGAGAAGGGGGATATTATGTGAGAACTATAAAACATAAGTAAGAAGTGTACACATTAATGTTAAGTACACAAACACATATGGGAAGACAAGAGGGTAAAGAGTGCATATAACAAGTACAGTTGTGAGGTCCACAGATGTGATACCCGCAAGAATCCCTTTGTAACTTCACGCACTTGATAGCATTGTTTAATCTCTCATTTAGGCAGCGTGCGAGC
>NW_026267343.1:215811-216452 GCF_000697945.3 Frankliniella occidentalis | reverse complement strand
GCTTACGGACGGTTCACTGAGGGGGCCCGCCTGGTGGTAGGCAACCCACAATATTCCCACTGCCCAAGATTGTAGCATTGAGTCCGACCCCTCGGATCTGGCATGCATCTGCAGGCGGCCCAGCTGCCACGACGAGAGTGGGGAAGAGAAAGATGTGGCGGTGGAGGTGGCCCAACCTAGCGCACGCTCCCCGCTCAGCAGCCCGCGGCCCTGCCCCAGCCCAGGGGCCCGGCTTGTGAGCTCCGTAACAACGCTACAGCGCTCACAGGCCGCTCATAGCTCGCGCTCTGCAGGTCTCTAGTACTGCATATTGGAAGAAGAATAGCGGATAGAAACAAAAACGATCCTGATTGGTCGATACTCCATCCCGAACGTTTAAGTTCCACCCACTATTCTTGTTCCTCTGGTAGTTGAAGTACTCTATGGGTAACCCATCTCATCACCATCGTGGTGGTTGTCCATGACGAGCTGGCGGAGACGGCGGCGGAGTCGCGTCAGGGGCAGGGGCTTCCTGTCGAGGCGCATGAGCTCACTGAGTCGCTATGGGTACTACGTCTTGCAAAAGAAACGGACCTCTGCTGCGGGACTACTCCGCGTCCCGGCTCGGGCGACAGACGGACACCGGCCGCCCCGTTGCCGCT
>NW_026267343.1:196352-214681 GCF_000697945.3 Frankliniella occidentalis | reverse complement strand
AGGCAGGCCGAGCCCTCCAGCGCGCCCCGCCGGCCCGGCAGTGCAGTCGGTGCCCCCCGCCCCCGCCCTTGTGCACAGCGGCAACGGGGCGGCCGGTGTCCGTCTGTCGCCCGAGCCGGGACGCGGAGTAGTCCCGCAGCAGAGGTCCGTTTCTTTTGCAAGACGTAGTACAGAGAAGGATGCGACAATTACACTGCAGCGCTGCGCGCATGCGCGCATTGGTCCTCTCTCTCTCGCACACGGTAAAGAGGAAATTCGCACCCCCTCCCTCTCCCCGCCCCGGCCTCGGATAGCTGTTTTTAAGTAGACCTCCTAGAATGGCTGATTTTGAACTAACTTTGAAGTAACTCCTCATATCGTTGCCCCGCCCCGCCCTGGGGGCCCTGGGCAGCAACACCACTCGGTGCAGCTCGGCGACGAGGGTGGTGGGAGAGACCACCCCTGTTCGGCCAGCGCGGCACTCGTGTTCACAGCTGAACACAGTGTTGGCTGGACTACATTGTTTCCTAGGAATTGGGAATGTTGCATACGGTTATGGCTTACCGTTTCTCGACATTTTCTTATGTTCTTCTCGGTTTGGCACATCGTCGGCCAAACCCAAATCCCAATCGATGTCCACGCCCAAGGCCGCTACCCCACCCGTTGCCGCGGCTGCCACCGCTACCCCCCTACCGACCACCGCCGCTGCCCCCCAACCCACCATACAGGACGCCTCCATGGCGCCCTTGCGTGCCACCCACTAGATTGCCGCACCAACAACCACCACTGCCGGATTAATAGTTTGCCTGGTTTAATCAAGGTAAGAACAAACTACACAGGAGAGGCCTGAATAGTTATTAACACTTAGCCTAAGGTACTGGTTAGATAAGCCACCCTGCCAAGTCTGAACGCTGTGCTTCTATCCCGTCACCGTTCCACGCGCGCGCGCAGCTGCTCGTAGCTAGGCGCCAATCACGCCCGCGCACGAGGGGCAGCCTGCCTCGTGGGTGCCTCGGACAGCGCCAGGACAAGAGGTGCGTCCAGATACGTGGGTGCATTGGGTGCCTTGGGTGTCTGAGCCTAGTCGGAGCCTGCGCAGAGACTCGCAGAGTGTCTCTGCGCAGACTCAGGCACCCAAGGCACCCAATGCACCCACGTATCTGGACGCAGCTACGGTGGATTGATGCGCCTGGACGGTCGCCGCATGTGGCTCGTGCCGCGGACATGCACCCCCCCCCCCCCCCACCACCGGTCCCCACCCGGGGCCGTCTCTGCACGACATCCAACATGAGTACATGGTTCACCTCCTGGCGGCACGGGGCCCAGAGTGCCGTGGCGCCGCCTGCCTGCAGGACATCCAAGCGCGTCCAAGCGCCAAGTGACCCGAGTTGAGTGCAGCGACGGCGTTACTCTGAAAGCTGCAGCTGAACCCTCTACGTTTTAATAAATACAAATAATATACCCGGGCTCACATGTACACAAGATGTGCGACACAGTGGGGGCGCGACGAGGTCGTCTACAACCCGGATGCCCTGTGCGCGGTTACCTGGTCCGCGCGGCGGCGTGCGGCTGGCAGGGGGCGGGGGGCTTCGGGTCACCTGTGGGGTGCTCCAGAAGTGACCTGGCCAGCCCACGCGTATGGCGTACCTCCTCGGCACGGCGGAGGCAAAGTCCTGGATGGGCGTCCCTGCTGCACCTGATTGGCCGGCGCCATTTTGACTTCAGCCCATGTTAATCCCCGTATACCTGCCCGGCGGTCCGGGCTGCCGGGTCGCTACCGCCCCGCCGTATGCCGGCCTGCCAGCAGAGAGCAAGAATGGCTGACCTCGCGCTTCTCTCCCATCCAGGACTTTAGGCGGAGGGAGCTACGGTGCACCTCGCCAGCGTCCGGGGTCGTGCTGCACCCCAGACCAGATGAGGTAGGCGCGCTCGGCCGCGCGCTCGGCCCTGCTCCCGCCCTGGGCTCGGCCACCATGGGGGTGCTCAAGGTCAACTCCACGTCCGAGCCGAGCACAGCGCCGTGCTCCGTGCTGCAGCCGCGGTTCTCGAGCTGGGGCGTGACCCACCCTCGCTCTTTTCTGTCTGCTGGTGAGCTGGGACGAGTACGAGTTCTGACGCTGGTGGGCCGTATTTACGGTAGAGTACTTGGTGCAGCTGGGCCTGGACCCCCGGGACGAACACGCCGTCGGTGGTGAGGCGATTGCTGGCATCGAGTGCCGGGAAGCCGCCCCGCTTCGCGTCTCTGTCAAGCAGGTTTCGCCCTGGACGGCCTGCAAGGAACCTAGAAACCGAGCACGCCGTGCACGCCGCGTTGTGCTGAGATGCCTACCTTACAGGCGCACGACTGCCCCAAGGCCTCTGCCACTGTACCTCCTCTTTTGGCTGGTTTTAGACCCGTCGCCTCAGATTGCTGATCTGCAACACGTGTGCGTCTCCTCAAATTGATGCGATTGAATTTGCGCCCACGAACACACAGTGAATTTCGCCTGTCCATCTTCTAAAGACCGTGGGGCTGTCACTCCCTCCCCTCCCTGAACATGTGCATCAGGCTGTGCTGAGTGTGCTGACCACGCACAATCGGTGCCGTGTTCCTTCCCCTTGGGCGGCCTTCAGGGCGCGCGGCGGTCTGGCGTGGTGCTCGGCCGCTTGCACACACAGAGACTGTCGTAATACTTGTAATACTGGGTGTCCGGGAGAACACACGGCAGTCTTGCTGGATTGCATACTCGGCAGGGCAGCAGGGGCTACGGCGCCCGACGCCCTACGGCCGGAGTGAGTAGGCAAACCCATAACACTACCGTGTGTTCTCCAGGACATCCGGTATGTAAAGAGCTCCTAACGGGTGATATAGGATAGAAAAGGGTAATAGTAGTAGGGCCAAACGTGAAAACTTTTGGATTTTTTTGACGTGTGCTACAACTTTTTAGAACGTTAATTACACTATATAAAATATATGTGTAAATTCAAAACATTTTCGTAATTTTCGATTTAAAAACGCACTTGTAATTTTACTGCAGCAAATTACTTGTCGTCGAAGAAACCTAAGTCAACACATGATGTCAAAAAATGTAATTGTACAATCTTTCGGTGTAACTTTACGATATTGTCATGGAAACTATTTTTCACAGTGTAAGCCTTGTTTCGAGTCACTTACCTGATCATTTGGAAGCGTTCTTTTGTGGTTCTAAAGCGGGGATAATGGAATTAATGACACAGTTATTCGTTCAAGAGATTACAACACAAGCAAGCTTTTATTTCTAATAAATGCAAAACAGAAAAAAAACTTTAGACTGCGACCAGGAAAAGCAGGCAGAAGAACATGGCAGTTGCAACAAGTCAGCAGTGCAAGCGAGGAAGAGCGTGCACACTCCTTCAAACGACGATCTTACAGCACTCACAGGCACATGCAAACAGACAGAAAAATAACAGGGTCAGTATTTACACAGGATAGGTAGGCAATTTACGCGACATATACACTACTTCGCGGGCGCACTTATAAATTCACAGGTGGGTCTGGGCGGGGTACGCGACTTTCGACTATGCGAGCAGTGAGCGCTCCCTGTAACACTGGCCCTCGCGGTAGTTTTAATACCGTTCTACACTGATCGCTGGCCCTTGCCCTATCACCTCGGATAGCTGCCTCGAAACGTACTTCCCCGGATCGCTGTGTTTGGGTGTTGAGGGTATCTCCTCGCACTGCTGTCTGTGAGCGCACGTCCTCGGGTCGCTGTCTCTAAAGGTGCTCCCTACTTTCAGGGGTTTACTTTCTTTACTTTTAATAGAGGATGCGTTGAGTACTGGCGTGCCCTGCCCATATTGTCTACAGTGCCATACTAGTCTTTTCTTCCCCTCTTTTCCTTCCTATCTCTTTCCCCTTTCCTTCCTCTCTTCTTCTCTCTTCTCCGAAATTTTAATGTGCGCCTGAGCTTTTTTTTTTGAGGGGCAATTGACGAATAGCCCCTCCCCCCTCCCAATCCGCCCCTGCTCGCGCAGCGCACTGTTTCCTTTAGAATGTCGCAAGTGTGCACACTGTACCTGTATGTATTTATTTCCTCATTTCTGGTCCTCGGAGCATCCGTGCACCTGAGTGTGACAGTCCCATAGTCACGCCCAGTTACGCCTCGAAATGCTCGCTATGACTGTAGGTGTAACTGCTCGAACTGCTGTTTTTAAGCAAACCTCCTCGAGTGGCAGTGTATAGATGTACCTCCTCGAATCACTGCCTCTGACCGTAGTGGCATCTTCTCGAATTCTTGTGTCTGACAGAAGCTGTATCTCCTCAGATTTCGCTCTCTGACCATCTGAGCATCTCCTTGAATTGCTGTGTATGCTCGTACATCCTCGAACTGCTGTCTCTGAACAAAGTGGTATATCTCCTTGCATTTGCTGTCTGACAGAAGTTACATCTCGTCGTGTTGCTTTCTTTGACCGTATGAGTATTTTCTCGAATAGCGGAACAATGACGGATAGGCACGGATGCCGGGATGCGGTAGCATCCTGGGATCCGCGAGGCCCCGACGCCGACGAGGAGAAGGGCCAAGGCGAGCCAAGGCACCGGCCGGGCGTGCAGGAACCTCTCACTTTTTTTGTATTATTTAGTGATAGAGATACATAGGAGAAAGAGTGGTTTCCGTAGTTTAATTTGTTAAGAATAGACTAAGGAGCTCCGTAGGTCAGGACCCGAAGCAAAATAGTTTGCTTCTTTTTGACTCGTAAAACGAGTCACCTTGCTCTTTTCCAAAAGAAGACACTTGCTCGAAAGCGTTTCAATTCGAGTCAGCCGACTCTTTTTAAAAAGAGTCGCCTTGCTCGTGGTAGAAGCAAAGGTGACTCTTTTCGGTGGGTCGGGCGGGCGGGGTTCCAGGTAGTGGCCATTGTGTAGTGTGTGGAGGGATTAGAGTCGAGGTGTCTCGTAGTACGAGCAAGGAGACTCTTTTTCGCTACACAGCCAAAAACACATTCATAAAAATCATAAAATAAGTACCGTTGACCAAATTTATTCCGCTCAGCTTAAAATAAGCACAAACATTTTCATAAAACTGCAAATCCGTAGAGTCAATTCTTGATCACTACTGTAGTAACTGCAGCCCTGAAAAGAACAAAAATAATTTCAATTTGGGGTAAAACATGTGAGTTAGAATTTCTGAAACAAGCTAGAGCCCGCTCGAGGGCTAAGGGCGGCCTGCCAGCGTCAGTCAGTGACTCTCAGTTCAAACATTTAGCCTCTTTACCAGTTGACATTTCCGAAATCTTTGATTCGCGCCGATGAACCGTAGGACTGCACGGAAAATCCAAGTGTGCGAATGTTGCACTCCTGTAGGTGAGTGAAGAAATTCACTAACTTGCAGGTGTGTAACGAAAATTTACACACCTGCAGGTGTCTAAACTTTTTTAACTCACTTGCAGGTGTGTAAATTTGCTGTAGCACACCTGCAGGTGAGTTAATTTATTCATTCACCTGCAGATGTGCGACATTCGCACACTTAGATTTCCTGTGTGTAGCCCGTTCTCTGCACCGTTAAATTCAACACAATTTACAAAAAGACTAATTTATGTTTTCACCGAAACCACAAAATGTACAATTTACCCCATTAGAGACCTTTAAAAAAAAAAGAAATTACAGAAATTAGGTTGCAATAAAAATATCTAGCAGTGTTTTCTATTTGTCATTAAAGTAAGGGTGTCAAAAAACATTTGACAGTCAATTGCAAATCATAAATAGGGTGCAACCATATTGCACTATATTCCTTGAGGTCAAATTATGTCAACATTTGTCGCCCAGTGAAAGACCGATGTTTAGGCATTAATATTCTTGCTATGTTTTACAATGCTAAGAAAATCATGGCTCCATTTTATCATTTGTTCTCTGAAACAATGTTAGGATAGCTATTTATGACTCTGCAGCCCATCTAATCTGAGATATGAAATACATTTTCATAATAATTAGTACAAAAAACTAAATCATGTTTGTTTAGAAATGACATTACTAACCGAAGCCAGAAGAATGTTGCAAGCTTTCTATAGACCTACTGTGTGTATTGGTTAAACCTCCAAGCAATAAGTTGGGAAACTAAAGTCTTCCATAAAATATAAAGCAACCGTTGAATCCCCACCCAGTGCTTAGGTCTATAGAAAGCTTGCAACATTCTTCTGGCTTCGGTTAGTAATGTCATTTCTAAACAAACATGATTTAGTTTTTTGTACTAATTATTATGAAAATGTATTTCATATCTCAGATTAGATGGGCTGCAGAGTCATAAATAGCTATCCTAACATTGTTTCAGAGAACAAATGATAAAATGGGCCCAAGTTTTTCCTTAGCATAGTAAGACTTTAGCAAGAATTTTAATGCCTGAACATCGGTCTTTCACTGGGCGACAACTGTTGAAATAATTTGAGCTCAGGGAATATTGTGGAATATGGTTGCACCCTCATTATGATTTGCAATTGACTGTTAAATATTTTTTGGCACCTTTACTTCAATAACAAATGGAAAACACTGCTAGATATTTTTCAAGCAACCTGATTTAATTAAATCATGTTGATGACAACAAAATGAGGCGTTCACTTTAATTAAGAAGGACATTAGCTGATCCAATTTCTTCCTTAATTTAACCGCTGCTTTATTTTACCTCCGTCTTTAGATAGAGTTACAGTAAACACCAAATATTTATAATTCTATCCTTTGCATCCTTGTTATGGTTATCTTTATTTCAAAGTGTGCACCCATTTTTAATTATCAAGGCCAAACTGGCATCTTTCCTTATCTAGTTGGTAGAAATGTCTGTAAACTCACCGCATTTCCAAGCATCTGCTCTGGGCTCAAAAGGTCTGGTACATCTTGCGTGCTGACCTCTTGTAAAGTTTAACTGGTCGACATCCTGAGAACACATTCGGACATCAGTTATGCACAGTTAATTTTTTAATGAGAAGGGGGATATTATGTGAGAACTATAAAACATAAGTAAGAAGTGTACACATTAATGTTAAGTACACAAACACATATGGGAAGACAAGAGGGTAAAGAGTGCATATAACAAGTACAGTTGTGAGGTCCACAGATGTGATACCCGCAAGAATCCCTTTGTAACTTCACGCACTTGATAGCATTGTTTAATCTCTCATTTAGGCAGCGTGCGAGCGGGGAGTCGGTCAAGGACGCGCGCCCACGGACGGAGCTCCGTGGTGCGCCAAGCCTGGCCCCCTCCTCTCTCTCCCACTGCATCGCCCCTCTCCGCCTCACTCCTGGCCTAGCCCAGAATAGTACATAAGCCTAGGTCTGGTCTCAGGCGGGCAGAGTCCCTCCGCACCAGCTACAGTATACATCTTCGGAGCGTTGCCTCCTGGACACAACACAATGAGTAAATATACTATTGAATAGAAGTATCTTGCATATTGATTGAAGGCTCGAACCCAAGCCAACACAGGCTATCACATTGGTGAGCAGCGGTGGTCTTCTCTCAAAATGCAAGTTCTTCTCGTCGAGTCAGTGTAAATTTAAGAAGTGTAATTTTAAGAAGTGTTATTTTTAAGCAGTACTCTCCCTTCCGTGTTGCATACCTTTTTTCGACGAAAATGTCAAATATTGATTGGCATCATATTCTGCAACAGGTTGAACACGGTCTTATTCGTATCAACATTACCATTGAGAAACAGCCAGCTCCAGTTTCCCCTGCAGCCCCGACGCCCTGCTGTCGTTGTCCGCCCCATTGGCGTGCTCATACCATCCCTCGCCGCGCGCCCCCTCGCAACGAGCCATCGCATACCGACAACTGCGGTTGTTACAAATGTTTCATCAAGTCTCGGCAAAGCCATCGTTGATATTTCTTTCAGAAATCAAGATGTATCAGTTCTTCCTTTGGTTAACGTGCTTCGTGGGTTGCTGCTTTCTGATCTTCTGATATGGCGCTGACTCCCGCCCAAATTCGCCAATACTTGACTAAACACGCTCTGCCGTCGCATAGTCAATATCCTCGGTTCGAGATCATTAATTTCAGTGCTCTTACTTCGCCTGCCGCTGTTGCTGCTCTCGTTAGTGATTTTGATGCTCTGTATGTAGCGTGTCTGCCTATTCTAGACTCCAATTGGCGCACTGCTCCTGCTAGTACTACTCTTGCTACTTCCGGTGCAACACTAAATAGTTCTATACCAGAAGAGTGTGCTACTCCTCGTTTACATTTTGCCTCCACGCGTACAAATATTTATGCGTGTGACGATCGATTCTTTATTCATTTAAAGAATATTTTGATCGAATTCCGTACTCATTTCCCCGCCAACCCCCCTACCCCTCCCCAACTTCTGCTCGTAACTATCGCCGAACTCTCACGTGTCAAAATGTCTCTTAAACCATCCATGCTTGCCGCCGTCGACACCTTTTCTTCCAATGAACCCTCTTATCCAGTGGATGCCTTCCTTACCGCTGTAAATAGGGCACTCGCTTGTTTTACTGATGATACCACAAATGCCGCTCAGCTGGACGCTAAGCGCAGGGATTTTATCCTACTAAAGTTAAGGGGACCTGCTTCTGACTTCGTTGACAATAAACCCCATCTCAATAATGGTTCCAGTGCTGACCTAATTAGTGCCCTTAAGGAACGCTTCAAACAAGTTGTCGATCCCCATTCTGCCCAAACTGCATTCCAGCAATGCACCATGCTTCCCGGGGAGACGGTCTCCACCTACGTGGACCGTCTGCGCAAACTCGCTCAGCGATATTTTGCCACAGAACCCGTAGCTACAGATCAGAGTATTATTGCAAGTAACAAGGCCCGCATGGAACGCGAGATGTTAAGTGTTTTTCAGAGAGGACTAACGCACAAATTGCAGAAATTTGTCCGACATCAATCACCCGCTACTTTTGACGAAGCTACTAAGTTGGCGCAGAGAGAAGAGCTTGCGCTCTCCCTCGCTAACGATCTTGCATCCAAAGCCACTATTAATGTAGTGCATCAACTTCTAGCTGCCCAATCGCCTACCACCTCCACAACCCCCACCACCACCCTCGCTGTCCCGCAGATTCCTGCAGACTCCACCCCAAAAGAGCGTTCTAGCTCTAAAACTCGCTGCAAATCTCCCCCAAATTGCAAATCTCATTGCAATTCTCCCCCGGCTTGCCATACACATTGCAATTCTCAGCCAGCCTGTCACTCTCAGTGCCATTCCCCTCCTGCTTGTGGAACTCACTGTAGTTCTCCTCCCGTCACCGTGCAGTATGTTGCCCAGGCCACACCGATAACTTGCCATAAGTGCAAACAATTAAATCATTTTGCAAAGGATTGTGTGGCACCACACGCCGTCCAGCCATACCATATGGTTGCAGGCCCCGTACAGCCGTACCAGGGTCAGTCCTTTCACAACTCAAGGCGCGGTGGCCGTCGTGGGTCCTGGCGTGGCGGACGAGGCCAAGGACGCGACTCTCGCTCCTTGGGCCGCGACCAGCGCACTTATTTCCGCGCTGATTCCCGCTCCTCGCGCAGCGACTCACGTACGAGCTACCCGAGGAGTGACTCACGCACTAGCGATTATCGCTACAATCGTGATGGATCTTCTGACCGGAATAGAAATTATGATTCCTCACAGCGTTTCGCTAGCCGCTCGCCTAACCCCGAGCGTCGTTTAAGCAGAAACACCGTGTCTTTTTTAGACACGCGGCGCTAGCAGTGCGCAGCGCCTCTTATGAAGGAAATCATGATAATCTGCCTGTCCCTGTGAGCTTTTATATTAAACTTTGGGTGAATGGTCTAAACATATATGGCGTCGTAGATAGTGGGGCTCAGATATCAATTATCTCAGAAGAGTATTGCCCTAATTTTACTAAGAAAAATATCACTAATATAGTGTCTATTGATGGTAGCCCTCTACCTATTTTAGGAACAATTGTTTTACCCGTCGGCCGAGGGACCGACAAAACGGTAGAACACTTGTTCTATGTCTGTTCTGCGAATAATCTAAATCTCGTAACGGGACTCCTTATAGGAGCAGACTTTCTCGAAAAACATAAATGTGTAATTGACTTAGAGTCCCGTCGATTCAAGCTCGGAAGTATTATGACAACAGCATTGATTCCATCTACAAGTCATGTTGTTTGTAAAGTAGGAGCTTTTGGCTGGCACCCCACCGTTCTGGAGAGTCGCGATCCCAGAACAGCGCGTAGAGATTATGCTATAATAGTGAAAAACTCAGAGGACTGCTTCCCCTCTGTTAAGGAACTCAAATTAGGGAGTTCAGAGTGCAACAGTCACTCGGCCCCACGCGCCGCGATCAGCGAGACAAACACGTGTCCGCCCTTTGGCTCCGCGGCGCCGGTTCTGCATGTCTCAGAAATTGAGAAGCAGGCCGCGGGCATCGGTTCGCCACACATACATTCCGTATGTTTAAAAGACGACGTTCTTTTACCGGCGAACTGCGAATTGGTTTTACGGGTACCTGTATCCGCGCCTGTGCACAGCGACTTTTACTGTGAAGATTTCACGCCACCTTTGGGAACAGACAATTTTACTCATTTTTCCGTAAGTCCTAGTTTCGTAAGAATTGCGTTAGATAAGACCGTCCCCATTTTGGTGACTAATCCCACGTGTGTGGATATAGTGATAGAGCAGGAAACCTGCATTGCCTCATTATACGCCGTTGGCACAGCGCTCGACAGCGTGACTGCGGCCCTGGGCCGCACGCACAGCTCGTCTTGCCCAAACAGAGGCCCCCCTCCCCCCGTCCCCTGCCCCGCGCCCACGTCCAAGGACGTGCCGGCCCGCGCCTGCGGCGCGCAGCCACGCCTATGTTTGGCCGTGGTGCAGCTAGACGAGCCAGACTGCGCGTCTACGCCCACTTTCCCCCCTTCCCCCCAGCGGTTTGGTAACGACCGTGGCCCAGGCCCGTCCTTCGAGACACCGCACGTCTCGCCCACCGCCGCTCCCACCGATTATGACACACAGGCCTTGGCACTCCCATGCCCCTGCCTAGACGGTAATCGCCCATTCATTTTGGTGCGCGCTGTTAATAAGGAACACGAAGAAGATTTTCCCGATGTAAATGACTACTCAGTTCCATCTAGCGATGAAATGACTTCCGCGCCTCTCCCGGAAGTCGAAATAGCTAATGTTGACATGTCCCATCTCACTCCCTCGCAACAAGAACAATTGAGGAATTTATTATTGGAATTTAAAAGTTTATTTGACGGATCTGTTTTTCCCAGTGTAAAGGACTGGAAGGTGCGTATCGACCTTGATACTGACCGCCCCATAAATATAAAACAATTCAGGTTGCCGCCGAGCCATCTGTCCTTTTTGCGAAAGGAAGCCGCTCAAATGGAGCAACAGGGTGTTCTCGAAAAATCAAATTCTCTTTCGAATTTTCCAATTATGTGTGTGCCGAGGAAAGTGATCCCTGGACAGCCCCCACTCTTGCGTAGTGTTATTGACCTGAGACAAGCTAATAAACACGTAATTCCTAGAGTATCTTCTCACTTGCCGAGAGTGCAAGATATTATCGATACACTTGCACACAATAAATACTTTACTACTCTTGACCTTAAAAATGCCTTTCACTCCCTACCTCTTGACGACAAAAGTCGTTTTCTCATCAGTTTCACTATCCCTGGTGACAGCCAACATCCACCAATAAGACGCAGCTTCCTGCGTATGCCCATGGGCCTAAAGACCGCTACCCACGAATTTCAAGCTTTCCTAAATAATTTATTTTCGGATGTAAATGTCTGTGTCTTCCAGGACGACATTCTCTGCGCTAGTCCAAACTGGGGCGCTCACATTCACACTTTACGACAAGTGTTCTCGCGTCTAGCATCTCAAAATCTCACCTTAAATATTAAAAAGTCTCATTTTGCAAAAGCTGAGGTACAGTACTTAGGTCACATTCTTTCTGCCGAAGGGTCCCGCCCCTCCCCTGAAAAAATTGCAGCCGTTGCCAACTTACCCCCTCCTAAAAATCCAACACAAATTAAGGCATTTCTAGGCGTTCTGTCTTATTATTCTTCCTTCTTGAAGGATTTTTGGCCCCTCAGTTCTTGTCTTGTCCAGCTTACAAAGAAATCGGTCCCGTTTGTGTGGACATCGCAACATCAAACTGCTTTCGAAACCCTCAAAAAAAGGTTATGTACAGACCCTGTGTTTAACCACTTCCCCGATTCAAACCGTAAATTCATTTTGGATTGTGATGCTAGTTTTCAAGGCGGCTCGGGAATTCTTTGCCAGCCATACGGCAAACAAGAAAAGGTCGTAGCCTATTATAGCTTCCTATTTTCTGCTGTGGAAAAGCGTCTCTCCGCGACCGAGCGAGAATTGATGGCTATATGTCGTTCAAACAAGAGATTTACACCACTGTTACTGCATACGTCACACAAATTCCTAATTCGTTGTGATCATAAATGTTTATTATTTCTTCAATCACTTGAGGATCCTCACTCTCGTCTCATGAGAATGACTCTCTTTTTGCAGTCCTACAATTACGAAATCGAACACCGAGGTGGACGATTACATTTAAACGCTGATGGTTTATCAAGATTTTTTCCAGAGACTACGGTTTCCGTCATCACGCGTCAGGGCACAGACACGGCGGCTCTACAGCCTCGCCCCGCCGGTCCCGGCGCACGGCCCGGTCGGCCGGCTGGCCCTGAGCCTTTACGGCGCGGCGCTCGTGACCCAGCCCCGCCCCGCCCCGCCCGTATCCCTAACCCCACAGTCCCTGAATTAGGAGATGATGATGCTGCCGCTACTGGCCCTCCTCCCGATTCAGAGCTACCTGCAGAAATTACACATATCCCTGTGTACTGGAATACTCCAGAAATGCGCCTCTTGCAGTCCAAGGACCCATATACAAGCAATATTATAAAACTTCTCCGTCGGAATTCCTCCTCTCCGCTGCTAAAACCTTTCTTTATAGATTCCCAAGGTTTGCTTCGTCGCCGCACCGACTTTCAGCCTATTGTAGTTCCAGCTGCTGCAAAAACTCACATATTCCGCCTTGCACATGATTCTCCGCTAGGTGGCCATTACATGCTAAATAGTACATATCAATTAGTTCGTCGTCAATTCTGGTGGCCCCGTATGAAGACGGAATTAGCTAATTTAATTTCCACTTGCGTAACTTGTCTTCGATACAACCCACATCGAGCCCGCCCTGTGCCTCTTTTGCCTACTAAATCAGCTACTGGCTTTCTCTCCGTTGTCAGCATTGATTTAACTGGACAGCATCGGCCTTCTTCGAATGGTTCCCGTTGGCTGTTAACGATTATTGATAATTGGTCTCGTTTAATTATTGTTGTTCCTCTTGTACAAGCGACTAGTGAGAACATTGCACAAGCGCTCTTAGAACACCTAATATGTAAACTTGGAGTTCCCTCTTGTATTGTCTCTGACCAAGGATCCAATTTAATTTTTTCCAGTGTAGCCCGTTGCTGTGCGATACTTGGCATTCGCCGTTTGCACTGTCTAGCCTATACCCCTCATTTGAACAGTTTATTGGAACGCCAACATTCCACACTCCATAAATTAATCGCAAAATTAATTGACCCCCAACAGTCCGACTGGCACTTAAAATGTTTCATTGCCGCTTTTGTTATGAATTCTCACATTCATACCGTTTTAAACGAAACCCCCCTATTTTTGGCAACAATGCGCGACCAGCAATGGCCCACTGTAAGTATGTTTCATGAAGAAACTCCGGCTACTTCTCTTTCCCCTACTCCTGATCGCATTTCTGCCCTGTACGCAGAATCACGATCAATGTACCTAAAAATCATGAAACGGCACGAATCTGCCTCGCAGATACGCGCTCGTTATCATGAAGCACGCGCCCGTCGGCGCCCCCTTAAATTAGGTGACAAATGTTTCCTAAAAATCAATGTGACACCCGCACAGTTTACAAAAAAATTTAGTCCTAAATTTGAAGGTGTCTTTCGCATCACCAAAGTCCTTGGTGACTGCATTGTGGAAATCACCAAGTTATTTCCTCTAAACTCAAAGGACGCACTCGCCAAAACTGTGCATATTTCTAAACTTAAACCCGCCCCAAATGTATTAACACCCTGCGGCCAAATTCCTGAAGAAATTTACGACGATTGGGTAAACGAACCTGACGTCGAAATCTCTCCCTCATAATTTAGTTTTTTCTTGTTTCTAGGTTTCCTCACTGTTCTCTTCCTTGCCTTATTGGCAAGCACCGGAGCGTTTCGGCGTGGAGGACCTATCATTAAGGTCCCGACTGCCGGCACCACATCATCAAGCCCGACCATTGAACTCCCCGACCAACTGACGTCTGGACTAATTTTCACTGAAGTACGAACATTCTACATGTCTCTCGCTGAATGGAATATCGTGGCTAAAATTCCTTCAATTCATGCATTTTCTGCTCACTTACAAAAAATACGAGAAAATGCGATGGAGGCACTCAAAACTGTCAATACTGAAATATTAAAAAATGAACTAACTATTTTGGTTGATGCTACCGTAACTACTGAAAAAGAAATATCGAATTTCCAAATTGCTGCCACTCGTGCCAAGCGTGCAGCCCCTTCCCGACATTTCCAGACATGTTCCCCTACAGATCATAGTGACAAATGCTACGAATCGGCTATCTTTTTGCCAATTTATCAACCGCGAGACTCCTCTCTCAACAGTCTCCACGCGTTGCGGTGGCTCAGCACTTACTATCGCAGAGCTGAGTTGCGCCTCGCTGCTCAGCTGCTGCGAACTAAAGAGTATAAACCCGACGAGATTTTTCCAAAACGCTGGCACCAATTACTTAATTTGACAGCGCCTGTTGCCGCCGCAGGGCGCTCGCCCTCTCGCGTCTCTCTCTCTGGACGGTCTCCTGCTCCTCTCTCTGACCAGGGTAATTCTGCCCTCCCGTCTCGACCTCTACCTCCTCCCTCAAATACTGGTTTCGGCACTATACCTACCGCTTCTCCTTCTTCGGCGTCTGAAACTGTCTACACCAATCCCTTTGAGTATGATAATCTTCGACGTGACAGTCTCGGACTAGATGTCCCCGACTTCGCTAATATCTCCGTTCTCGCTGCCGATCTGCTTGCCAATCATGCCTCAAATATCTCTGACAGCCGTATTTCCCTTCCACGCTTTTCTCTCGGTGGCTTTACTTGGTATGTGGAAAACGGTCATTCATACCTTTGGTTGAATAACTCGTGCTATGGCATTCCAAGTACCGCCCTCGCCGAAATAGTTTGCCCTGACCTTTTCCGCTCTATCTACCCTGCTACTAATGCTTCCACGCATGATCCGATGAGTGCCCCGCCTGTTCCCTTGCATTTGCGCCGGACACGCCGCGATGTTGTTCAATCGGACGAGTTTGATCAGGCTGTGGAATGGTTGGAGCAGGATATTCAAACGCTTTTCCAAAAATCTCAGGCAACCTTTCACCGCGCTGACCTTGGCGTTGCACTTGGCCAGCACATTGCTGCGCAGTTTCGCAACCTCTCGCACACTTTCGATACAGTTGTCTCCAATACTGAACGTGAGCTATCTGTTTTGCATGAGCTTTTAAATGACCTTCTTCAAAGCCGCCGCAAGCGTTCTCACCGCCATCGGCGCAGTGTACTTGACTTTGTTGGCAACTTTCTCGGGGACGTTCTAGGTCTCATGTCAGCTAGAGACCGCAAAAAGGTGAACACTCAGGTGGAGGAACTAACCAAACATGAGCAGATCCTCACTAAAATAAACACCGAACAAACATCGGTCCTTAATTTAACTTTAACGGCCGTTAAAAGGCATGATATTATTTTAAAGAAATTGGTGCAGTTGGCCGGCGTGGATTTAAAGGCACAAATTTCAAATGCTATCGAATTTGCCTCCTCCATGCGGTCCCTACATGCTGTGTTAGTTTTAGTACGGGCAGAATTGCAAGCTTTCCTCTCGGCCTATCAATACGCGACGTCAGACAAGTTGCTCAGCCCTATTTTTATTGAACCAGCTAAATTGCTCAAACTTCTCGGCACATTGGCTGAACACGTGCCTACGGGTCTTAGTTTACCAATCCCGGCTACAATTGATAACCTCCATTATTTTTATAATACTATCCGCGTTTATCCACATGTACAAAATTATACTCTTTTTCTACATATTCATGTCCCGCTGGTCCATGACACACGGTCCTTCGTGCTATACAAAGCGGTCAGTTGGCCATTCAAGCCGAATATCACGACGGACCTGTTCACCTACTATGAAAGCGAAAAAGAATTTATTGCCATTAATCCTACCACAAAAGCCCACATGCTACTCACCGCCAGTGACCTCCGCGGCTGCCTCGCTGACACGGAACTTCACATCTGTCACCCGGCCGTCGAGGTCATCACCAACCAACAGTCCTGCGCCTACGCCCTGCTGGTCTCCAGCGTCGAGGATGTACAGCGGCAATGCACGCCGATGTACACCTTGCATCCTCGGGCCCGGTACCTCAGCCTTCGTCACGGGCGTGACTGGGTATTCTCCCTGCCGCGCCCTGCCAAACTGACCGTTACCGGCCTTACCGGAACGCCCTACATCCTCCCTGCGGAGATGTCCAGCTTGCCCCGCACTGGCATTTTGCGCCTTCCCGCGGGAGCGTCCGCTGCGGTGGATGGCGCCCTTCTCCTCGCTGGCAGCAACTTCGCGTCACAAGCAGTCGAGAGCGACGCCGTCATCCTACCAGACGTTCCGGCCATCGAGCTTCACAAAAATCTGCTACCCATCGCCCTGTCCCCGGAAGGCCGAGCCGTCTTGCAGGACGCCCTCCGGGACAGCAACAACAGCATTGAACTAGCAGGTGCGTCTCTCGCTAAAGTTAATAAAATCGCCCAACAAGCAGAGACACACATGGCGGTTTTATCAAGGGCAATTCAAACACCGTGGGGTATCTCGATCACAACAGCTATTGTTATTATTTTAGGTATAATTGGACTCGTTGGCATGTTCTTTTATTTTCGATCTAAATTTTCATGGTTTTTCCCGCGTCGTGCGCGGAAACCGCCGCCTGTCTCCAGGCCCGCGGAACGCCCCGCGTCGCGTTTTGACCCCGAAGAGGGCTTGGCAATGATCCCCGTTCCGACATATCGCTGAGACAACACGATTTTTCTTAAACTAATTTGAATTATTTTTACGGTGTCTGTTTGGATGTGTTGTTCTGCCTTCCCCTGTTTTTCTTTCTGTTGCAGTCGTTCCGGCCCGAGTGGACGTTTCCCTTTCACCGGATGCCTAACCATGCACATACTCTCACATCCGCTGACGGGATTGCCTCTGCTTCGAGCTGGACCGCCTGTCAACCCTTCCTTTCCTCATCGGTCAACCTGCTAGGCCAGCAGGCTCCACTTAAACTTTATCAACACATCGTCCCTCCAAACTCGACATCGTTTTTTCCAAATTTCGCTCCGTGTTGTTAGCTCTGCGATATGTAGCTCTATATAAATATGATATATCTTGTTTTGTATACTTAAGACTAACTTTTTGTACTTACTATTATTAATATTCTTTACATTTTGTTATACTTATTGTACTCGGTTTCGGCCCACATCTATATGTAATTTCTTTCCACTATGTATTTGGCCCGCTTAACTTCCTGCATCAAGTGCTTCTTGTCTTTATTGTTTTCAAGAGAAAAGGGAGGGTACTGTGAGGTCCACAGATGTGATACCCGCAAGAATCCCTTTGTAACTTCACGCACTTGATAGCATTGTTTAATCTCTCATTTAGGCAGCGTGCGAGCGGGGAGTCGGTCAAGGACGCGCGCCCACGGACGGAGCTCCGTGGTGCGCCAAGCCTGGCCCCCTCCTCTCTCTCCCACTGCATCGCCCCTCTCCGCCTCACTCCTGGCCTAGCCCAGAATAGTACATAAGCCTAGGTCTGGTCTCAGGCGGGCAGAGTCCCTCCGCACCAGCTACAGTATACATCTTCGGAGCGTTGCCTCCTGGACACAACACAATGAGTAAATATACTATTGAATAGAAGTATCTTGCATATTGATTGAAGGCTCGAACCCAAGCCAACACAGGCTATCACACAGTGATACAACATACCTAGGAATCAGCCACAGTCAGTCAGGTTGGGTCCACTCCAAATTCCAACGCAGTCTGCTTCGTTTGATTTCTTGAAATATGCTCAAAACTTGAACTCCACGAAATATCGGAATTCTGGGGGTTAGGGTTGTTAGGCCACATGTAGTGATTTGTGATTCAACGTAGATCCATGAATTCAATTACTTTACTAACATTACTGCTTGTTCACTTCCTTATGGAGCACAAATAGAAGAAATCTAAATGATGAGAATCGGACGAAAACCTCGAAAAACTTTAAAAACAGTCAATGTTTTGGTAAAGCGTGGGCCCGGCCTGCTTCTGCTGGAGGGGAGGG
>NW_026267343.1:191302-195774 GCF_000697945.3 Frankliniella occidentalis | reverse complement strand
AGAACACCAAATTGTCCTAGGTTTTTTGAGAACATCCTTTACTTGCCCGTTGGAATCCACCCAACATCATGGTACATATCTCTCATTATTCAGCTGAATGTTCAGTGTACGAGATCTCTATTCTTTTTAACCCCGTTCAATTTGAAGTCCAATCGACTTAGTAAATTTCTCTCGGACGGCTCATCTCCTGAGGCGAAGAAGAAGTCAGTTTGCTCGTATAAGAAGCAAGCCGACTCTTTTGGAAGAAAAGAGTCATGGTTGCTCGTAGAAGAAGCAAGCCGACTTCTTTCCGCAGGTAGGCGGGGAGCGCCCGGTGCGGGCCGGCCGTTTCGAGCAAGCTTTGCTCGCCGCACGAGTCACCTTTCTTTAAAAGAACAAAGGGGGGCTCCAGAAGAAGCAAGCAGACTCGAAATATGAAAGAAAACGAGTCAAAAAGAAGCAAACTATTTTGCTTCGGGGACATTTCTGAAACCCTTATTCTGATTAATGTGCAGCGGGGTTAAAGTTCATCACTTAACACATAAGAAGAAAAAAATGATATATTCGTGACCCCGTGACTAGGCTACTGGGGCATCACCTCGGGCATCACTATCGTCCCTTTGGCAGGTCTGTCGTGACGCTCCCCTTTTGTCATTTCTTCCCTGCAGTTTTAGAGTTGCGGTGCCTTATTTCGTTTGACAGGTCCCTCTTTAGTATCCTGTGTTTTTCGCTCTGTGTCGGGTCCGCGCGTCTGCGTCTGCCCCACTGTTACTTGAAGTTTATGTTGATGGGTCGAACAGGGCTCTGGGCCTGTGAATAACTCCACGTGACTGGTTTATCGGGGCTGCCCGGGTGTGCGACAGCGCTCTGGTCACGCCATGGAGATCAACATTTTACTAATAGTGGACACACCTCTTTCGATATGTTTAGTGCTACATGCTTAACTAGTAAAGAGTTATTGGGCGTTCATTTTTGTGGCGGATTGTACTGGGTCTTAAGACGTTTCGCGAAGTTACTTCTGGCGTCTGGTCTGATAGATAGTTTATCGCTTTAGGTTTGTCAGCTTCATCAAAAAGTTCTTATCGAGTGCATAAGTTTTATGATAATTAACGTAATTGTTTGAATCCTCAGATGTCGGTAACCAGACAAATCTCCTCGCAATCGTGAAAAAAAACATACACAATACACCGCCGTACGTGCGGTAAGGGCTGCCCCAGCAGATAGATGAGCCGCCGCCTGACTGGGGAGTGCGAGAGAGAAAGATCACTGTGCGAACACCACTGTGGATAAACCGTCTGTCTCTCTCGCACAGTGCTCCTTCTCTCTCACACACATCGGCCAGGAGAGGGTCGGCCGTGCTCAAGCTGAGTCGGGGCGGCCCATCTACCCCGTCTCTCCCTCCACCGTGCATGGAGGGCGTGTACTTAGTTTTGTTTTAAACAGACACACACTGAAGGCGTTCAGTTTCCCTTGCGTAGCGTAGATGCTCGCATCGGCTGCCCGGCCGCTGCAGAGCTCTGGCGCCAACAGGTGTGATAGATAGAGGGTGGACAAGTCCACCTCCCGGAAGCCAGCCTCCGCATTTACTCGCCGGCCCCCGGTGTTAAACCGCCCAGTGCCCCCGTAGCAGAGGAGGGGGGGGGGACACCCTCCACGGGCTCAAGATGCAAATGACGTGTGAGCGCCCGGCGAATGGCCCGCGCAGCGACAGGAAGGGGTTCGCGAGGCCGCGAGCACCCCCTCGGCGGGGGTGACTCGCGAAGGGCACTTGTCGCGGTGTCGCCGCGAAAGTCACGCAGCAGACGTCATTTGTTTTGTGGAGCGGCTGGCGCGGCTCGCCACAGCCGCAAACCAAAAGAAACCGAACCGTCCGATCCAACCAGGACACTCTGTGTGTGTGGCGGACCGCTTGCTGATCCGCCGGGGAGGGAGGGAAGACCACCCTGCCATGCTCATCTCGCGGCGCCTACGTACTGCCCCCCCCCCTCCCTGCTCCTCCGCCGATACGCTGCGCTGGTTTTAGACCCGTCGCCTCAGATCTGCAACACGTGTGCGTCTCCTCAAATTGATGCGATTGAATTTGCGCCCACGAACACACACCGAGTTTCGCCTGTCCATCTTCTAGAGACCGTGGGGCTGTCGCTCCCTCCCCTCCCTCCTCAGCGCGTCACTGCTGTCTGTGAGCGCACATCCTCGGGCTGCTGTCTATGACGCACGCACCTCTTCGTATGACATTGTCACGCCCCTCGTAGACGTGGTGCTCGCACCGCCTGCACACAAAGAGCAGGCGCGGCTTTAAGTCCGGCTGACGGGAGGGGTGATGTGCTGTGGGTTGCCTACTTGCAGGGGGTTTTGCACCTCATATTGCCTGCATTTCAGGCGGCCTCCAGACCTGACGGGGGGGGGGGGTCGGTCAGACCTGACGGGAGGGGGGGCGATTGCCCCTGTCGCTGTTGCTACAAAACTTTTAAAGTTGTCCATATTCACAAACTATCGTTATAACGTGCAATTTAAACAGCCTATGACGACTATACAATATTTTAAAACGTTGCAGAAAAAATTTCGATGGTGTTGCACTGTATAAAACGATCGTCGTGGGCGGTGAGCGACGCGCAGTGACGCGACGGTGACAAGCTCCGGATCTTTCTGCAGAGGCGGACAATGAAAGGACGTTAGTTTCGCTTGGCTGAGACCCTCACTTAATCGAAAGGAGAGGGGGAATAGGATGGAGTTCTCGGCGCGTTACGTCGCATTGGCGTTGGCAGCACTGCACGCTGTATATTTGAGCACGCGTCGGTCATTTCTCCTTTTTCTCTGTCGCCCCTCACCCATCTCTCTCGCACTCTCTCCCTACCCCGCGTCACTACTTGTTTCGCATCGTTTCGCATATTGCCCCGTGGTGGCGGATTTCGCGAACGGAGTGGTACCAGCCTGGAGGAAGTCAGGCGTCCACGCTTGAGCGAGTCTAGAATTAAGGGTATCGTCGCTCTTTTCGCGGAGTGACCAAGTCCACCTAGCAGGATGTCGGTGTGAAGTAAGAATGCGGCAGCTAGGACTTGTTGGGCCGCCTAATTTGCAGTTCTAAAAGTCGTCTAAAAGTCACATCCTGGTGCTCAAAAACTATAATTCTTTCGCAAGTGGAGGTTGAAATTACGATCTGCTGGGGTCGTTCGTGGCTGGTATGAAGAAAAGCGAAGGAATGGAGTGGGGATGGGGGTGTTGTTTGACTACACTGGGACTTCCCCAGCGCGCACACTGCTGCAGCTACCCGCGAAATCACACTTTGGCAATCAGTGGGCGGGACTCTCCCGCCCGCGCCGTCTCTCCGCCTCTCTCGTCGCGGAAACTTGAATTAATTTTCGATTGGCTGCCGCTCGGGGAGGGACACAATCTGAACGCGCACGGAGAGAAAAGTTCGGGACGTGCACCCAATCGTTCAGGTGTCAGTCCCAAACAAGGTACTATCCAAACGTATTTAGGCGTAGTCCCCGAAAGTTTGAGTGCTAAGACTAAAAGTTTCGGCGTGGCACCTAAACTGGTTGGATGTGTTGTAAAAAAGAACTATCCAAAAAGAGTTTAGTTGCACGACCCGAACTTTTTTCTCCGTGCGGAGGCGGTCGGCCCAGGCGGATCCAAACTTGTGCGCCGATCTCTTCCCCCCCCCCCCCCTTCCCCTCCCCTCCCTTTCTCCCATACCCCCCACAAACCCATAGAAGGCACACTGTGAAAAGAAAGAAATTATTTCAAATCTTCGCAAGGGTTATTTTCGTGTATTTTAACACACATTACACTGTGAAAAAAATCTACTATTTAACAACGGTAAAGAACCGTCAATATTAAACACAATTTAAAACCGTAAAATTTTACAGTAATTTGTAGAGTACGTGACGCTGAAAGTACGGTATTTTACCGGTTTTTCGAAGTAGGTTTATTTGTACAGTGTATATTTGCGGCTCCTAGCAGCTGCGTCACTGAGCGGTGTCCAGCGCCTTCCGCCCGGGGCGTAGGCAGGCCCGCCGCGCGCCCGTGCCCAGCGGCGCTGCCTCCCGCGAGTCAACACGGCGGGGGCCGCCGCACGCTCACTGCATCGGCCCGCCCACGACAAGGCGCGCGCACACACACACGAACACTAAACATTTTCCTTGTGCTGACAAATTACGGACGCAGAGGCAAAAGCAGAGCACCACCTGTGCGCTGCTGGCGCGTTGGCGGACGGCTATCTCGCTCTCGAAGCAACTCGGGTCGAAACGATCGCGCTCGCCGCCGCGTCCTTGTCCTCGTGTAGGCCGGGCCTGGTCGGGCCGGCGGTATCTCTCTCTGCACTCCCTGTCGTGTCCCGGCCCCTCTGCGCGGAGGGGTGCGGGTGGTGGGGAGGCTCCGGGAGGCTCCGGGAGGAGGGCGCAGAGAGGCGTCCACAAAGTGACCAGCGTCCTGTAAGTGACAAGGTGTTGATTTGGTTCGTGTCCCCATCCAGGGGAGTGGAGGGAGGGGGG
>NW_026267343.1:189540-191004 GCF_000697945.3 Frankliniella occidentalis | reverse complement strand
GGGAGGCTGGTCCTGAAGCACGCTGAGGCGGTCGTCAAACTTCCCTCCAGCCGCATGTATACCGTCGGTCAACAGCAGAAAAACAATTGAGGTCTTTTTGCAAGGACAATAAGTCTTCCACCAAACTGGACACGTACAGTTGGATTTTCAGACCCGCACATTAGTTCACCCTAAACGTTGTATGGTGTGTAAAAACCTCATATCGGCAAAAACCTCGTCCCGTCTTTTGCAGTGTCAAAGCCAACAGACACACACCAGCTGATTACACACAAAAACAAGGAGAAAGAGAGAGGGGGAGAAAGAGCGAGAGAGAGAGAGAGAGAGAGAGAGAGAGAGAGAGAGAGAGAGAGAGAGCTCCCTGCGGCCTAGATGTCAGGGGCTCTGAGGGGGGGGGAGTGGCCATAGAGATCTCCTCTCACACACCACGGAGGCTTAACAGGGTTGTTACAAGTCAGTAAAGTCAGGAAAAGTCAGGGAAAATCAGGAACTTAAAAATGGGTCAGGAAAAGTCAGGAAAAGTCAGTAAAAATGGAAAAAGTAGTCAGTAAATTTTAACTTTCTAGTCCAATTTATATAATTCCTTAGAAAATTGGTTTTGCACCAAATATATCATATATTTTCACGAGTACGTTGCAGATTTCTTAACGTCTTATTTCTACTAAAAGTCAGGAAAAATCAGTTTTTTGGTCAGGAAAAGTCAGGAAAAAGTCAGTAAATTAAAAACTGTTTTTCTTGTAACAACCCTGCTTAATGTCGGGCCCGGCCGGTCAGAGATGACAAAGCAGCCTGCCGACTTATTAATGAAACAAACCAGAGCGCTCCCTCCCACCATGGAGCCGTGCCGGCCGGGGCCGGGCGTCCCACCCTCATTTGATTCATCATTTGCGCTTCACTGGCGCGCGCAGGAGAGAGATGTGCGCTGGTGTGTGAGTGCGAGGAGAAAGGGGGGTGTAGGGAGGGGGGGGAGGGTTAGGGCGTAAATGCCGAGCCACCACCCGGCGGGGGCGCCCGACGACGACGACGACAATATGTGCGGTTTGACGAGGACAGAGGGGTGAGGAGGGGGGAGGGGAGGGCGCAGCGGCCGGCGGCATACGCGCGGCGTGCCGCAAGCCCATAGAGCAGCGCCACGCGGTGTTCTCCCCCCTCTCTCCCCCTCCTCGGCCGCCCCTGGCGCTACGCCACGCCACGCCCCGGTGCGCCGCCGATGAATATGGCCGTTAATGACGGGGTAAACACGGACCCGGCGCTCTGTCGCCACCCTCTCCCCCCCCCCTCTACCCTTCCCTGCTGCGTTCATTACCCGCAGGAAGGCGCCGCCACCGGCCCCTTCGGCTGCAACAATTTGCAAATTTCCCTGCGCTTTTACCCGTCATACCTTTTTAGCAGATGATACGTAGTATCAGCAGCTTGTACTGAAGTAAAGTTAAAAGTTTGTCAGTTAAAGTTAAAAGTTTGTCAGTT
>NW_026267343.1:182394-185425 GCF_000697945.3 Frankliniella occidentalis | reverse complement strand
TCATATAGTACAAGTAGAGTAAGTTTCCGTTTACCCATAGCTGCTCTGATGTCACCAACAACTTTCAGGAGTGCTGTGGTTGTGCTATAGCCAGCTCTGAATCCGGATTGATGCGGTGATAACAGGTTATTGGCGGTTAAAAACTCAGTGAGTTGGAAATGAACAATTTTTTCTAATAACTTGGATAGCGTACACAGTAGACTTATGGGGCGAAATTGCTTGACCTCGCTGGCACCGCTCACTTTGGGAAGTGGTTTAACAGCAGCAATTTTCCACAATTCAGGGAATACAGCATGTTGAAGTGAGTAATTGAAAATGTGTAGTATGGCAGGAGACAGTTCAAAAATACAACATTTAAGCATAGCAGAGGTAATACAGTCAATTCCTTTAGCATTAGATTTAAGGCTTCTTACAACTCTAAGCAAATCATCAAAATAAACATGTTTGAATGCAAAGAGGTCGTTGACTGTAGGGGTTAGTGTGTCGTAGCCTTCAGTGGTATTTTTTATTGCGTTAGCATCTGTGACAGGTACTGATGTGTAGTGGGCATTTAGGCTTTCAGCAGGAGGGTAAGTACAAGATTGGACTGAGGTTTTGGATACATTCAGGTTTTTTAGGGATTGCCAGAGGAGTTTAGGGTTGTTACAGTTGTTGTTGAATAAGGAATGCGCATGGCGCATCTTGGCATTTCTAATGAGTGTTTTAGTTTTATTTCTAAGTGTTTTATATTTGGTGAGATCTGCAGGACATTTGTTGCGTTGATAGTGTCTATAGGCGATATCACGGCTTCTAATCATTGCATCTATATCAGTGTTGAACCAGGGCTTGGGTTGAGTTTTGTTCGTGAATGTTTTGAGGGGGGCGTGTTTGTCAAAGAGTGTAGTAAGAACTTCATTAAAGTATGCCACTTTATCGTTAATGTTGTTCATATGCAGAAGATCCTCCCATGAGGCTTCCTTAAGTTCATTTCTGAATTCCTCAATATTGAATTTTGAGTAGTCTCTTCTAGTACAGGTTGTGCGTGAACGTTTTAGTGAGTTAAAGTTAAACACTGCAGATAGCATGTCGTGGGCAGATAATTCACAGGCTGGAAACTGCGAGAAGTGGAGTAGTTTGTCTGGACATGTCGAGGAAATCATGTCGAGAGACGAGTCACACGTGGCTGTGTGGTAAGTGGCAGCAAAAGGCACTCGTGTTAAGTTACACATTTCCAGTAGCTTCACAATGCACTTGCCATCGTTAATATGACAGGGTAGCAGACTATCAAAGTGAGCATTCACGTCACCAGCAACAATAACATGTTGATATTCTGCACACAGAGGAAAGAGGGCCTCTTCAAAATGTTCTAGATGTCCAGCTTTTGGTGGTCTATAAATACAAGCAAATAACAACTTTGCATTCGTTAGTGTAACCTCAACTATTATGAAGTCAGGCTGTTGTTGTCTAAACGTTGGTGATACTGATTGAGTTAAAACTTTGCATTGGTAAGATGATTTGACATAAACAGCTACGCCCCCACCATCATGAGAGGTCCTGTTTGAGACAAAAACATTGTAGCCAGAAAGGGGTAGCACGTCGTCGTTTGATTTGTAGAAGGTCTCACTTACTGCAATTATATCTATATCACTGTTATCAAACAAGTGGGTAAACTCATTGGCATGACAATCATAGGTTAGTGCCTGGGCATTTAAGTGAATAATTTTTAGGAGATTTTTGTAATTATTGCACAGGGAAGTTAAAATAGACTTACTATCTAGCACAGCCATTTAGGTGTAGAAGTATGAGCAATACACACAGCCCGAAGTAAATAGTAACAAGACATTATCAAAAACAAACTGAAAATTAAAGCAAAGACAAGAATAACAAGCCGAACTGTACCAGAGAGAGAGCAATGAAACACTGGTAGAAACATTATTGATCGACAAAGCGCCATAGATGAACAAGAGATAAAATTTGAGTCCTTTCACTATTTGTTTGCTTTCTCACAAAGAGTTTCCCCCCGGAAACCCACACATCACTAAGTTTTCCTTCGGCTCTCAGACGGCGGGCATTATTAAAGAGAGTTCTCATAGACTGGCTGAGGCTCTCCCTAATGTAGATGATGGAACTAGCGTGCGGGATGAACGCAGGCTTGTCTTTGAAGATATCAAGGTCATTTACAGTAAGGTCACGTTTAACCTTACGGGCACGGAGGAAGCCTTCTTTGTCTGGTTTCCGCAGGAACCGGACGATGATCCCCCGTTGGGTGGCGGAGGCCGGCCCGGTTCGATGTGCAACTTCAACATTTTCCCGGGACAGCGGAAAATGCAGGGCCTTGCCAAGACTGTCCAGAATCACATCGACATTTTCCCCATTGAAACAAGGGATCCCCACAACGTCAACGTCGTTGACCCGCGAGTACTGCTCGGTGGCGAGCAGCGCGGCCTCAAGTTCGCTCACCCTGTTACGCAGCTGTTCGTTGTCGGCCTCCAGAGAGCCGACGTTCTTCTCGAGCGACTCGACCTTGGCGGTGAGCACGGAGACGGTGGCCGTGCAGTTTTCGATGGCCGCACCTAGGTTGGCCTCGGTGTCCTTTAGCATTTTTTCTTGTTTTGAGCTGCTTGCCTCAATCGCCGCCAAAATATGCTGCAGAGTCAGGCCGTCCGGGCCACTCGACGAGCACGCTGTACAAGTCCAGCTTGGCGCCTGGGACGCCGGGACACATTTCTTGTGGCAGACGACCTCCTTGCACTTGATGCACTCGATAGTTTCGGCCCTTTGAGCGATCGCCTTGTCACAACTGTGGCAGGTACTCGGCATGGTGGCAGGGGGGCGCGCACAACAATAACAACACTTGGCACAGCAGACGAAGGCAGGCGAGAAGCACAGGTCGCTCGGCGGTTCAAAGTTCACACAGTTAGAAGCACAGCACCATTCCACATCGAAACAATATCGGTTTTGCGAATTAACTGTTCATTTTGGCAGAAATAAACACTGTCTACGGCGCACGGTACAGCCAGCCGGCCGGCGGCTAGGCGGGCGGCGGGCGGGC
>NW_026267343.1:180894-182344 GCF_000697945.3 Frankliniella occidentalis | reverse complement strand
GCCGCCCCGCGCCTCGCCGCCCCGCGCCACACCGCCCAACGCCTCACCGCCCCACGCCTCGCCGCCCCACTCCTCGCCGCCCCGCGCCACACCGCCCAACGCCTCACCGCCCCACGCCTCGCCGCCCCACTCCTCGCCGCCCCGCGCCACACCGCCCAACGCCTCGCCGCCCCGCGCCTCGCCGCCCAACGCCTCACCGCCCCACGCCTCGCCGCCCCACTCCTTGCCGCCCCGCGCCACACCGCCCAACGCCTCACCGCCCCACGCTTCGCCGCCCTGCGCCTCGCCGCCCCACGCCTCGCCGCCCCGCGCCTCGCCGCCACACTCCTCGCAGCCCCGCGCCACACAGCCCAACGCCTCACCGCCCCACGCCTCGCCGCCCCGCCCCTCGCCGCCCCGCGAGGTTAAAGTTTAAGTTTAAAGTGTGAGCTTTGACGCCAATCGCCATACGTTTGAGTCATCTGCTTTCACGTTAGCGTTAGCGTTAACGTTTTTTTTGAGTGCGCTTTCTTTCAGGCCCGCACTGCGGCGCTGCACTCTTTCGCACTAAAATACTACCGTAAACGGGGAAGTGCAACGATAAAACAAACAAAAAAACAAATAAAAAAACTGTACTACGGTTCCTTGTAATATTGTACGTGTAAAAAGTAAGATTTTTTCTTGTTAGCCGTCTTGTTTTTACAATGTTCGCAGAGTGAGGAAAAAACACATCACTTACTTCTTACCTTAGCGTTTTGTGTGTGTGTGTGTGTGGGTAAGCAATACACAAAAATTAATTGCTTGCTTCAGGAGTATCGTAGTTTGGGGGTGAGGAGGGGTGTCTTCTCTCTTGGGCCGAGAAAACGGTTCGTCATTTTGTGATGAACGCGACATCCGGAGGAGGCGCAGGGCCAAGGGCGCGGGCAGGGAAAGCGAGAGAAACAGAGCGCAGAGCGCCCATAGAGAGGGGGCGAACGGGGAGTAAAGAAAGAGGGGCAGCCTGCCGATGTAGTGTTTTTCAATAAGTGCGAGAAAGATGAAAGACGCTCTTCTCCCCGCTCTCCGTCTCTCTCCGCACATTCCCTGTTCATTGCCGGGGGGCCTGTTTTCCCTCTCGTTCCGGTGTATCGAGTTGCCTACCGGGACGTTCCGGGCCATTCTCCCCCGCGGCCTCGCCTCACCACGCCACGCCACGCCACGCCACGCCACGCCACGCCACGCCACGCCACGCCACGCCACGCCACGCCACGCCACGCCACGCCACGCCACACCCATATTGCGAAGCTTGGGCTACAGTACATCGGAAACAGAACCATAGCTCCGGCCCACAATATTCAAGAAGCTCGCTGCCGCTGCGCTCGTTTTTTTGATACTGTTTTTGAAACAACCCCAGTCCCCTCCTGAAACGGTGAACGGGATCCCGGAGCAGGGGAGGCATCAGCTCGCGCCGGGCGGGGCGGGGCGGGGCGGG
>NW_026267343.1:175223-175911 GCF_000697945.3 Frankliniella occidentalis | reverse complement strand
CCAGCGATAAACGTTTGGCACCGTTGATATACTAGTTCCGTCCCCCCGGTCTGGCAGCGCGCGACTTAGCAGACACCCTCGCAGCGTGTGGTGTGGAGTGCGTGCGTGGTCCTGGGGGTCGTGAGCTGGGTGTATCGCGGTGTAAGAGTCGTGAGCGACTTGGCGAGTTACACAATGTATCACTGCGCTCTTCACCCGTGAAACGGATTCCAGCGCGTTCCAGTGAGCAAGTGTGTGGACTTCCTGCCGCGTGCTGGTTTCCTGCTCTAAGTGACTCTGTCCCAGCATTCTTCCGGTACACCTTCGGCTCCACCGTGTTTCCCACCCCGTAGCGCCTGCGGGGGAGCGGGTAGGCAACCGCGCCGCACCGGCGTGGAGTTGGTGGCCAGAGCCGAGGCGCCGAGCATGACGGGGGAATGAGCGCGGATTGTGAAGCGCATTCATACGACGGATTGGTACGGGACAGTCAGCGACACAAAGAATACGACTAGCCATTTTCTCGACCAGTCCACCTGCTGGTGTTCCCTGACTCCGTGACGACTCGATCCGGGACGGGGTTTTCGGGGTGTCCACTTAGTTGCCCAGTCTTGTACATCTCACACACTCCTTCTCCTTCTGTCCCAGTCTTTCTCTCTCACTAGGACAGTCGAAGCAGGAAGCCGAGTGCGCGGCTTGGATTTCGGTTGTC
>NW_026267343.1:174642-175102 GCF_000697945.3 Frankliniella occidentalis | reverse complement strand
GGGCGCGGGGCGCGGGGCGCGGGGCGCGGAGCGCCGGGCCGCCGCGCCGGCGCGCCTCCTCCCCCAAGCAGAATGCAATTTCACCTCCGTTTTCACTATATCTTTCCGGCAGCGCAGTCGTCCTGTTTACCTCCATCCCAACATCCCGTGTTTAAAGTGCCTCTCTGGCGTGGACAGTTCTGGGCGCCCCCGCCGCCCCCGCTCGGTGACCGTCGCGGCGCTGCTCCAGTATGCACCGCTGGCCGCCGTTGGCCCGCCTGGCGCTGTGGGGAGCAGGGCCCTGGGAGCCTGGAGCCTGGCCCAGGAGCCTGGGAGCCGGGGCCCCGGCCGGGGTCTGCGTGGCGGCGCCGCCAGCGGCAGTGGACTCTTTGAAGCGGGCTGCGGCCGTCCCTGGGCCCCGCTGTGCGGCCGGGCCGGGGGACCGGGCCTCATGAAGTGAACAAGTTTGGCCTGCCCCCCC
>NW_026267343.1:159986-164582 GCF_000697945.3 Frankliniella occidentalis | reverse complement strand
GCAAAGGCCGTTGGTCACCCCCTGGGCGGCGAACATCATGACGAGGAGCTCCACCCCGCTCACCCCTCCGCCTACTCCTTCTCCTCCCCGAGAGGGATCGTTGAGTACGGCTGTCCGCCTAGCTTCCAACTTCTCTGAAGGTAAGCTTTCCAAACTTCTCAAATGTTTTTTGTTGTAGTTGTTCGTAATGAATTAGGTAATGACACCTCCCTGTCTGCATTACCTAAAAGCTTACTTTTAAATCGAACTTTTTTATTTCACTGAATTTAAAGTTTATCCATAATTCAGTTTTGAGAAACAATACATGAGCCAAAAGGTATTAACTCTGAGTGCATTCTCTTTTTACTGAGAGCAGAATTTTATGATCAAGATCGCTCGTCCATTGTTATGTACAATAGTGTAACAACATTTTTCTTGGCAGCTTTGTCAGTCTACTCTATGTTATGTTGATCAACTGTGTCTTGAACAGATTCTTATAATTGCATACATACCTAGTACATTATTCATTAAAATGTTAGGTGATTGACGTGTAAGCTTTCTGTCAAAGCAATGAGAAAATAACAATTACTGGTAAAAAAAATGAAAGTGGTACACACATTTGAAGTATAGTAATAGTTGCGTAGTAAATTAAACTAACTCATTTCTTTAGTTAAACATCATACATTTGCAGAATAATTTTCAATTTTAATTGTCTTTTCTACTTGTGTAAAATTTCACCCACAGCTAATCCCATTTGAGTCAGCAATGTGGTCATAGTTTTGTACGAGTTCAGTTCTAGCACCATTCACGTTAGAAATTAACCTTTTGAGCGGACTATATTTGTGATACGATTTAATTGACTTGTACTTATTCATATAGTTATGCAGAACAACTCGATATTTGTGTTTTTAAGGGGGCAGTAGCGACTCGAAATGAATTTAATCAAAAACGCTGTTGACGCATTAATCAAAAATGGCCAATTTTCATCGTAGAAATTTTATCGAGGTTCATTCTGAAGAGAAACAGATACTGATGCAGGAAAACCAAACGGCATCCCGATCCGTCAAGTAGTGTGGCTGAAATCATGCGCGCAAGCCAAGTAAAAAACAAGTCGTCTTGCGCGCACGATTTCACCCACACTTCTTAACGAATCAGGATGCCGTTTGGTTTTTCTGAATCAGTATCTGTTGGTCCAAAAAATGAACCACAATGAAAATTCTGCTATGAAAATTGGCCTATTTTGGTTAACGCGTCGACAGCAATTTTGAGAATTCCAATCCGAGTCGCTACTGCCCCCTTAAATGTGAATGCTTTAAAACCAAGCTAATCATTACTATCTTTTTCTTCCCCAGGTTGGATAAGCCAGGACACTGAGCCCACTGTACCTCTCTGGCGGCGCCCCAATGGTGCCGGTCCAGGTGACAAAATAAGTTTAGCAAGTTCATGGCGAGCAAAGAAAATGGAGAATCCAACGACTGCTCCCGAGGCCAACAAATCCAACGTGAATGTGAATTGTGTATGCTCTGGGAGTTGTGTAATACTAACTTACAAACAGTTTGGCACTTTGCGTCCGCCTCTTTCTGTTCCAAGGCGATGTTCCTTTTCCAAGCCCATGAAATAAGTATTATTTTAAATTATTTTTTAAGTACATTAATTTTTGTATTGAATTTTATACAATCTATATACAGCTGACTGTCACTGTCTTTCTATAATTTTATACCTGTAAGATCTGTTATGAAGACTTGCCTGCAAAAGGATCAATCATTCTTATTTCTGTTACAAAAAAACAAACATTGCATCATTAAGTTTCATCTGTTAATTAAATGAAATTGTCCTATAACCCACTGAGTTAATTTATTTTAAATGGTGAGCTGTGCAGCATCTCTCGTAATTTTCAGCTTCCTAAAAATTCCACAAATACTACTTTCATTTTAATTAATGATTGCCATCATTTCAATATGCAATTTGCTTTTGCGCAGTGCTGCAGACCTAATAAGCGTCCAAGGCAAAATTATCTCCCTTCGAGCACACATGGTGACCGCCCCCGCACCCCCGCACCCACTGGCGGGAGGGGGGAGGGGGAGGGGACAACAGGGCATAGCGCAGGGCTGGCGTGGGGCGAAAGGGAATCCAATTAGTGGGCGGAACTAGTCGCACCCCGAAACAGCTACCCATTGAAAACAATCGATGAAACATGCCTTCGTGTCTTCTCCACATGTAGAATTTCCCACATGATGCCACCTGCCACCTATCTGCTTGTGTCTTTTGCCCCTCTGCCCATATTCGCTAGTCTCTCACGCCACATCGACATGGCAAGCGACATACTCGCGCAAGGTAGCAGGTTCAACGCCTACTTGGGGCATGTTCATTTCCAACGGGTCAAGCGAACTCCACTTCGTCGGGTTGGTAGCTACTTTTAACTTTGTATTCTTCTTGCAAATCTTTTGTTGTTTTGTTTAATTACTTTGAAAAGAGCAGAGCACATCAGTTTGTTTCTACATCGTCTTTTCCCCATAGGGACTGTTCGTTCAGTACCTATTTCGTAATATCTTGGCGTTTTCGACAACAACCTCTCTAAGTAAGGTTACGCAAACTCATTCTTCAATTTCCTGTTGGGTTAGGAAGTATGTAAGACTAGCGATGAGGGCAGTCTGAGCAATGATTTTCGGCCGATCTAATCAACTACGTAAAGAATCCTGGCGGTTGAAGACATTACATATGTATGCATGCAACATGGTTTATCCAGCATTTCGGTTGCTAAGGGAAATTATTTGCGAGTGACGATTGCCCCCTTGTAATGTTGTCTAGTATTTTTAGGTTACGACGTCGTGCGGTCGACCTCATAATGCAACGAGCAACAAGCCGGTGACGGGGCACCCGATCCCCGACCCTCTCAGCCTCAGCTCACTCCACTCAGCGTGCGAGGTAGGCAACCCAACCTCCTCCTGTGTATTGTGCTTGCTAACCAACCAACGAGTGTCGTGGAGGAAAAACATGGGGGCGTAGTGACGCGCACTCGTAGGTGTAGTTGTCATAGAATGTAGGCTTTTACTGGCTCGAGTTTTGTTTTCCTTTCACACCCCGTGCTCCCCGAGACACTGAATCGTGGATTGCAGTGTTCTTCCGAGGAGACACGGTGGTGGTGTGACGACGCGGCGGGAGGTTTTTCGCCGCTGACAACCTCGAGAACTATTAAGAGAAGCAGCCCGGGAGCTCCTAGTAAAGTGGAAACGTTGCCGAGAGGAGTTCCCGCAGAGCGTTCTCCAATATCGCTCTCTGCAACGTGGTTCACTATTTTGTTGCTCCCATTCGACGTACCGGGTGTATCATAGAAGACGCAGGCGCGGGCGGGTTTGCCTACCCAAGGGGCTATGGCGCCTTACGGGCAGATCGGGTAGGCAAACCCGCCCGCACCTGCGTCTTCTATGATACACCCGGTACCTATACATAGTCGAAGCCGCGCGTTGGTCGCTGGAATTTTTTTCGTCCTTCTTCTGCCCGCTCATCCTCTCTGTGCTCTTTTCTTTCTCCGTATTTCTCGCACTCGCAGAGATTCCCACAGCTTTGCGACGGAATGCAAAAAGGGACGGGGCTGCCGCGTATTGCGGTGCCGGCGTCGCCTGCGAGGCGGAGACAAAGGCTGCCGGGCTCTGGAATGTAGAAATGGAAATAGCGTACGGTCCCCCCCCCCCCCGCGGCGCCCCTTAGCTCTGTTACAGCGTGGCGACAAGTGCATCGCAGCTCTGCTATCGGTAGGCGAGAGAGCAGGGGCTCGGCGGACCCGGTTCTCCTAATATTCGCCAGCGTTGATGATATTCTACCAGAATAAAAGGGAGGGAGAGAGGGACGGAGCGAAGAGTAGGAGGACGGGGTGGGTCCAATATGTGTCGTCCGATTGTGGGTCCACTCGGATGCCGAAGGTCCGCCTCTCTTCTCCCAGCCGGCCGGAGAATGAGTTCTCCGACTGCACCAAGTGCAGCACGACGTCAGTACTGCTCGGGGTGCAAGTCCTCTCCCCGCCCCCTGCACTCTGGAGGTTGCGGTGACTTAAGGGAGGAGATGAGGCAGTAGTGGGGGGGGGGGGGAGGGGGCAGGGCAGGGAAGTGGGCGGAGATACTGAGCCGAGGGCCAGAGAGAGAGGCTGGATGGGCCCACCATGCACCGAGAGATACGTCCGATAGCATGACGGATGTATCCCCATTTGCCAAACCGCCTTATCTGTGCCTGCCTGCATGCACGGCTCGTCGCTCCTCCCCAGAGCCCCTGCCCCTGCCCCTGCCCTGCCAGCCCCTCCCAGCCCTGCACACTGGCCTCTCTGGCCTGGCCCGTGGGGAACGATCTCCGCTTTCATTAAAAGCGACCAGGTCAGCAGTATACTCTAGGAGAGCTGCTGGCCTTTCGATCTGATACTAAAAGGATGAGGGAATCCCCGTTCAAACGGCCTCGTGAGCTTATTCCGAAATAAGTTATTGTACTTGGCTCCAATAATGCCAGTTTTTTTCCAGTAAAATGATCTTGGAATAAGCCTTACAAATGTTTTTTTGTTGACAAAGTCGAGGGCAGACTGGACAATAAGGTGTGTGAATGTCACTTTTTTTGGAGGTGTGCGAATTCCCG
>NW_026267343.1:154534-159936 GCF_000697945.3 Frankliniella occidentalis | reverse complement strand
CCCTTCCCGCGAGTGGCTTGGTCCGGCCCGGCACGGTGTCAGAAGAGTACCCCAACTAGGGAACTACTGAACTGCGGTGTAGAGCAAACTCCTCCTCTGCAATGTGCGATATGAAGCTGTTGAGTGATTTGTTTTTCTAAGGACCTTTTTTTGCCTCCCCACTCGGGATCATTGGCGGTATGTCCTGTCCGTACTTCCCCGCCCTGCGCCCTGCGTACGGAGGGTGCGTTGGTGTAAATCTTTTCCTCGCCGCCCGCCCCGTCCAGGACCCCGCTTTCGCCGCGAAGATTCGCATTCAGATACCGAACAGTGGCGGGCGTAGCCAGGGGGTGGCGGGCCGAGGAATAGGCGTCTCTTTATTTTGAAAAAGTACTTTTCCTGCCATTTTCTTCTCTGCATGGCGTCGCGGGGGAAAGCGGAGACCGAGGGGAAAATACCCCCTATCGGCGCAGTGGAATCGTGCACTACGTTATTCTCCCGGACTTAACGACACAGCGCCACGCTAGATAATTCCAAACCTCTCCACTCTTCTCCGTTCGACGTTAACGTGTACGGCTGCAAATTATTACATTTTTTATTTTTTTAAAATAGAACAGTTGTTAGGGATGTTCCTCTGGCCGCCGCGCGCGGAGTATGCCCGTGGAGCCGGAGTTGTAGTATACTTACTACTTCGCGCGACGGCCGTTCGCCGCCAGCGCTATCGGCGACTCAGCGACGCACTCACTCAGTCCGCTCACACTTCATCGCTAGGTCTTTGAAGCTGGAGGACGAGGACAGGCGCTGTTGTGGAGTAATTTTAGATTTGACTTTGAATCTTTGCATTTTCCTGAGATGGAGAGAGAGCAGGTAGGCCTGATAGTGAATGTCGTTGGAGGTTATGTTTTCGGCGGTGTGTTTTCATGTGTGTGGTTTCATCATCATTTTTGAAAGTCTCGTCGTCTTAGCCTTGCCTGTACCGCAGAAGTTGACTGTCATGTTGACTGACACAATGTTGTGTACCTCAGAATACACCCGTGCCTGATCGGAGAGTAAAATGTGTTAGGAAATACACAGGTCCTAGGTTATGTGGTTTCAATCCTGTCCATTTCACCTGCTCCAACCTAACCTCGAATACCAACTTATAACCTGTCGGACCAGCAGGTTCAAGTTCTAGAATCATTTTGCATGCGTCGCTTGAAAGTTCAAACAGTTGGTTCGTGTGACATTTTAGTGAAACCGTCTTCTGTGCCACCGTATTATGCTTTTACTGCATGTTGCAACACTGTTTTAAACTCCATAGCGTGACTTCGTCTTCTTCTCATTCATCTTGTTCTCCTGTGCAGGTGCAGTGGCACCTGCAGCTGCTGCCTCGTCTGCGGGCGGAGATGGAGCAGATGGGCCTGTTGTCGCCGCTGCTCTGGGTGCCGGTCGACACCGTGGCCGATGTCTGCTACGAAAAGATGTTCGACATGCTCTGCTTCGCCCCGACGGATTGGGACGCCCTCATCGGGTCCCTTGCCACCCTCACCCGGTAAGTGCGCGCGCGGGGGAGTTGGAGTGCGTCCCGAAGCCAAACGATTTCATTTTGTATCTTGCTCTGCCCCCCCCCCCGCAGCAACGTGTTCATGTCGAAGTTGACGTACGGCGAGGCGATCAAGTCTCTGCAGATATCCCGCGACTTATTGAGCGGGTCGACTGAGCCCCTCGTGCAGAAATACTGGACTCCCCTCAAGCACCTTGTGGACGTCACGTGGGTGCTTCTGAGCTGCCTGCACTTCGCCAGAAGCGTTGCGACCGTCCTCCCTGGGGTGCGCGGAGGGGTCGCCAGCACCATCAACATGACGCCGGAGGAGCAGAGCGCCCTGGCCGCCTCCAAGAGCGTCACCCTGCAGCTGTGCCACTATGGTGAGTCACACTAAGCACGTTAGGGTCCGTAAATTGTAGATGGAGGCAGAGGAAAGGTGAGTTTCGCATAGGTATGAAGTTAGAACTGCCTGCTGTAATTTTTCACATGTCCTAAATTGGCTGGTACAAAAGTTTTCTTTAAAACATATGATCTTGATTTTGGTTTTCAACTGACTTACGTGGTTCGCACTGTCGTACGGATTTTCATCATTTTTCTGAACTGAGTCTAGTCTCTCTGATCATCTTGAGTGAACCGCAAGTCTGGAGTTTGCCGCTCTAAAAGTGTAAATTTGAAAGCTCTGTTCGGTCCGCAGCGCAGTGGCCCAGCCTGCTGAACGAGCGGGGGCCCCTGTTCCTCGGGGCGCTGGAGGCGGCCGGGCTGGCCCTGAAGCTGCACCCGCTCGAGGGCGTGTGGGTCTCGCTGTACGCCCGCTGCCTGTCGTACCGCCACCCGGACAAGGCCGTGCTGATGCACGGGGCCGTGCGGCTGTCCCGAACGCCGTTCACCGTCGTGGAGCTGGCTAATGTGCTTGCGGTGTCGTCCAACTCCAAGGCGGTGGACCTCGCCGCCAAGCTCATAACGTGAGTACGCGCACTTGAACAACTGTTTTCTTTAGCTGTGGTCGAATGTGTGTGTTGAGTCTCCGATCGCTCATTTAAAATCGGGTCATCTTACAGGTGTGCGGTAGAAGAGTGGCCGACAAACATATACGTCAACTCGTCGTACGTCACGCTTCTGCTCAACTCCAACTGCAGGAGCCTCTTGTCGCTGGAGACTGCGCAGGAGTGCCTGCGGCGCGCGCGCGTGCTGGCGCCCAACAGCCCCCTCCTGTCGGGCCACTACTGGAGTCTGCACGACATCCAACGGACGGGGGGCTTTCTGTCGCCGATCCTGGAGGAGGGCGACGAGGACGTCTTCGCGCAGGGCTTCGTCGGTTGGGACGCGGAGAAGGAGGCCAGGCTGCGGAGCATCTCCGCCAAGCTGTACCCCGGTGCCACCCCGCTCGGGGCCACTGCGGCCTCGCAGCTGCTCGCCGCGCCCCGGGCGGCTCCCCCGCCCGCGGGCTGTCTCAAGGACGACGGCCCCGAGGACAAGGCCAACCGATCGAGGAACCTCTGGTCCCCGACAGAGCCTCGCAGAGCAGTGCGGAAGACGCCAGCTCCCTCACCGTCACCGTCATGTAAGGTGGCGGTTTATTTTCGACAAATTTACGATCGTCATCTGGGAAAGCAATCCACACCTGCCATGAGAGCGGGCGGTGATGTGCTTTCCCAGACTCTGGCCGCCACCCACTTTGCCCAATTCCTGGACGACGCTCCCATTGAACGTGTTCGAACACGAAAACCGCCAGCATCTGCACTCTGTGTTTTTTGGCAACGGCCGTGTCGACTGGGCTACGACGGAAGTAGGTCGTAAAGCCGATTGAGAAGTCACAGGCCAGGGTTGGCAGAAAAAATTAAATTGAATTAAATGATTTGCCCATGGCGGTGCACAATATTTTGCCCCGGATAAAAATTTTGCCCGGGACAAAAATATTATTAATTTTATTATAATTTTGCCCTCAAGGGCAAAACATATTAGAGTAATTTTGCCCCTTTTTGCTCCGATGCAATTTCAGAAACAGGTCATTTTCTTGCCTCCAGGGCATGGGGGCATGGTGCGTCTCCTTTGTACAGTGTTTGGACTCAGATCGGACGAGATAAGAGCCCTCAAGTTTGGATCCTAAAATGAACTATGTGAAATCTCTGTAATTGGGGTGCTGCCGAATTTGGCCCGATTTAATTTAATTTGGATAAAGACCGGGGTTTTAAAGGATTGTACCCCGCAATTAATTTTACCCAGTAAATAATGCCCCCTCACAATTCTGCGTATTTTAGTTTTGCCCACCAAAAGAATAAAATTATCGGTACATTAAAATTCAATTTAATTTTTTCTGCCAACCCTGTCACAGGCCGCCGCCCCGCCCCAAGCCAAACTGCATAGACAAAGGCACCCCGCCGGGCTGCCAGGGGGCGGGGCGCGCCACGCAGCGCTCCTCAGTGCGGGATTCGGTTGCTGGACCAGAGGGAAAGGTGACACCAGGCCGGCTCGGCCCACATTTGGTGATAGTTTTTATGTTTGCCAGATGTGGGTGCGTTGCGAGCCAACGGTCGCTCTCACGGCGGCTGCAGGGCCCTGTCACCGGGTGCCCCTGCAGGCCGCCAGGTCCAGCCTCAGCCACTAGTATTAAGACTAATATTAAGATCACTCTTCGGCCACATCAAGAGCTGTCTCTCGCGGTCCGAGGTGGCCTCGGGACCACCGCGGCCTAGTGCCGTGCGATGAGCTTGACCCAGGCATCGCGATCGCGACACCTGCACCGCCTGCACCCGCACTCGCTCAGCCTCGCCGCGGTCCAGCTTCTGCGAACCACGGCGCGCTTGATTGCCATGAGCTCCCGGTGCAGGGTTGACATCGCGATCCTGGTCCTCGGCTGCGCGCCTAGGGCCTCGGAGGCCTCCGCAATTGGCGCACCTCGGAGACGGCCTGCCAGGCGGCAAGACCGAGCTGGCAGGCAGGCGGACGGGGCTGCGCGCCTGGACTCGGGGGCAGCAGGGGCCCGCCCTCGTGTGACTTCGGGTGCCCCGTATGCAGATGGGTGGGGGTGGCGGGGGAGGCTTCCCCCTCACCCCTGGCCCTAGGCAGGGCACCTCGGGGGCGGTGCCACCCTGCTGCTAATGACTGCTGATTGGCTCTGGCGGACAGGGGTTTCGCCGGGCCGGCCGGGTCCAGGACGTCGGCGGCTGCGACCAGGGTGACGGAGCGCACGGTGACACGGAAGGAAATCAGACGAAGTTGAGAGGAGCTCCGTGTTAGACGTGTCGCCGTGTGACTGCCGCCGCCCGCGTGCGTGTCCGCCGTGACCAGTCCGCGTCGAGTCACTCGCTTCGTCCGCCCTGTCCGTGCGCGAGAGACGGATACCGCTGACATCATCACCATTGGATTACTGTGCCTCATTTCTACCATTTCTTCAGTGTGTGGTTGTGTGTTTGTGCCTCAAGACTCCATAGTTTCAGTGACCAAGTGATAAGTGCCAGGAGCAGAATTAAGTGAAGTGTTGTGTGTGTGTGTGTGCTTGACAGTCATCGTCGCCCACCCATCGTATCCTCGCTCTGTACTGTGTCCTTGTCCTCTGTGAATTGTGGTGCTCTGTGAATCTTAATCTTGAATTAGAGTGATCATTTAACCCTATTTTCGCTGTTCTCATCCCGCTTACTTCCCGCATCTCATCAATCGCATCACACCTTGCGCCAGCCATCGAACATTAACTCATATTTATTGGAAGGAGTAATCCACACCCTGACAGTCACCTTCACCGCCGTCGCTGCCGCCGACATCATCAGCGATGACCTCTCCGTTGAGCACCCCGTCGACCTCCCCGTCAACATCTCCACCTTCAGGGCGGCGCTTAAGAACTAAACTTGAAATTGGCCCCCTTCGCATGCCTTTCACTAAGACGTCTTCGGCAGCCGCACCT
>NW_026267343.1:151140-154484 GCF_000697945.3 Frankliniella occidentalis | reverse complement strand
GGGGGGCAGGAGGGGAGGAGAGAAAGAGAGACAAAAAGGACGAAAGTTGGACAAAGGGAATTAAACTGTCCCCACACAACTATTCCACAGCCAATAATTGCTACGTTTTTACAGCATGCATCGTATGGTCACCAGTGACAAAATTCCATGATAATTTTTAGTGATGAACACTTCTATGTGTACAACGTACACTGTAAAAAAAACTACCGAACGTAGGGTAAGCTGCCCAGTAGTCGACCGTGTACCAGTAGTCGACACTCTGCACTTTAGGACCCTCCTGCTGCTAACGGGTGCATATTTCGGAGTGGCGATTGCAACATATGTTTAGTGGAGTCAAAGACTATTGTAAAGTACACCTTATATTTTATGAAACTGCTCTTCGTTACCATACACAGCGTATCTTGCATAGTTCGAATTCACGTCAGAGCCGGAGGCCACATTCCTTAGATCTGGGCTAAGATGCGAAGCAATTAATATTGGCTCTCTTTGGAGTTGGTGGAAGACCACAACTACCGGCAGGCGTTTAGCATTAGTTAGCAAGGTCTGAAGGACAGATTCATACTTTGCTCCGGTCGGATATTCAACTGCCATCATGAAAACAATGGGTGTCGACTACTGGATGGGAAAATCTCGTCGCGCCCAGTAGTCGACAGTGCTGCATTTTTGACCGATTCAAACGACATCGCAGCTCTGAATAAAGTTGTGAGGTGTGTTAAAGCCCCAGTGCTCCCCGGCGGGGGCGGCACAGTGCACCTGCCTGCCCGGCTAGCGCCTGTAAGGTCGGTGATAGGCCGCCCGCACGGCGCAGCTGCTCTGCGGCTGCCTAATCGGATAGCGTCAGGCGCCCCCCACCCCTTCCACACCCCTTCCACACCCCTCTCCACCCGCGGGACAATCGCGCGCATACAGACACAATGGGCGGCATTATGATGTCGCTTTTGTTATTTTAGAGAGCTTGCTTTTCCGCGCGCAAATCAGTTTTCGGGGATGCACAGTTAAAACCTTGCGAAGCAATGCTTTGTAATTACAAAGCATTTGCTTCGCAATTACAAACTATTTGGGAGCTTTGTATTACAAAGCATTTCCTTTGTAATACAAAGCATTTGCTTTGTAGCTTACAAAGTATTTGCGTTGAAGCTTACAAAGCATTTGCAGGCTACAAAGGATATGCTTTGTATTACAAAGGAAATGCTTTGTAATACAAAGCTGCCAAATCCTTCGCAAGCTTACAAACTAATTTGTTTGTAAGGTTTTAACAGTGTGGAAACAGAAATGCAATGAGGCGTGACCCCGCAAGGGGCGAGGGGAAAATCATACGATTGGGGGAGGGGGATAAAACTACTACATTTACACGTTTACCGATGAATACCCCCTTGCCTTCCCCTACTTCCACCCCTGTACACAGGCACGTGTTTCGCTTTGCGTTAGGCCTGATCGACGAGATGCTCGCTGGAGCTCATCTCAGCGCTCGGGTGCTGCGACCTGTTGCCGGGGCCGGACAGGAACTGCTGGTCCTGGTGTTGTGTCACGGGCTACCCACCCGACAGATTGGGGGGGGGGGGGGGGGGGGGGGGGGCGGTTGCAGGGTGCTCGAGGGTGCTTGTCTCCCGGGGTGGCCCATCGCCGTTGCTCCGCTGGGAAATCTGTCACGCACTTTGTGGTCCCGGGACCACGAGGCCAGGGCCACAGCAGGCGGGGCGTCACCACAGTCACCCCCGCTGCAGCGCCGCTAATGGAGGCGCCACTTAAGAGTGCGCGGCGCATCTGAGGAGGGGGCGCTTCTCCCGCAGGTTCTACCAACCCTGCGGATCTGCCTGCCGCAGTGTTGCCAACTGAGTGAGAATAAAATAACCACCCTCTAGCACAAGGCGTCGTAGCGTAGATGGTAAAGAGACATGGCAGTATTTGGAAGGTTCTGGGTTCAAATACTGCCAGTCAAAAAGATTTAATTTATTTTTTGGAACTTATTGAACTTAAAACTGTATTTGCTTATGTTATTGTTTATAATTATCAATATTTTAGCACATTTTGACACCCAATTTGGAATAAAATTATTCCTGTGGGAGCAAAGGTCCTGTGGGAAATTTTCTACATGTGGGAAAATTTGGACATGTGGAAAAATATTTCCCCTACCAAAAACCCGCAAGAACCTGTGGGAAGTGACATCTTGTGGGACGCCATGTGGGAATTTTTGTCTGGGATATACTTCTTAACAAGTAAGTACGTTTCTTTTTTGAGATTCGAAAGAAGTATAAGATGCTATAGGAGAAGTCACAAGTCCCCAACAGTAATAAACATTTTCAAACTCTCAATATTGTAGCCTTTTTTGCAAATTTATTTTTTACTTATTTATATGTAGTCCAATTGCGGCTCAGACGGAGCGAAAGACCAACGCGCTCGCAGACTGTCTGGTGTGTTATTCTTTCACCGATCCTTCCGCCTCGCGCCGCGCCCCGCCAGGCCCCGCCACGCCCCGACGCCCCGCAGCGCCCCGCCACGCCCAGCCACGCCGCGCTCACACCTGGCCGCCCCCTTCACTGGTAAAACAAAGGTGCGATGTCCTACCTTTCCAGGGGTGCTAAAGTGTATATTTTCAGTTTTTTCAAATTTGTTTCTGTGTGAGCCATCTAATCACATTTTAGGATACATTAACGCATTCCTCCCGAAATTCCGCGTCAAACGAGCCTACATGTGATAGGGTTCTGATAAGCGGTCAGCAAATGAACAGCAAGTAAAAAAGTACAAAAAATGCAATCCATTTATGCCATTTTTTATCAGAACCCCATTACATGTAAGCTCGTTTGACGCGGAATTTTGCGTAGATTACGAATATATGTCTTAAAATATCATTTTATTCCATAGGAAGGAAATATTTCAAAAAAACATAAACTGTAATGCCTTTGAAGCTTTAGTGCCTTTTAAAGGTTGGATATCCTACCTTTGTTTTACCAGAGTGTTCTTATTCCGAAAGGACAACTCGCAGACAACAGCGGAGCAGAGGGGCGACAGCGAGGGGTCAACAACACCAGGATCACCAGGACATGAGCGGAAACGAGAGAGTTGACGAACGGGGTCTAAAGCTTTCAAAGACACCTAAAGGACACCCAGACACAAGGATGCAGCACCAATGAAAGGGACAGGAGGCAAAGACAACGTCAAGACACGAGCGGGAGCAAGCAGGGATGGCGAGAGGGTTTACAGAGGGCAAAGACACCGCGAGGACAGTGCAGGGACGAGGACGGGGCCGGGCTAGGACGGGCTGTGGGCAAGGACAACGTCGGGACACGAGCGGGGCTGGCACTGTGGAAAAAATATTCTTAAATTTACGACAAATTATATAATTT
>NW_026267343.1:141196-147040 GCF_000697945.3 Frankliniella occidentalis | reverse complement strand
TAACGACATAGGTACTTCACACATACGATGAACGCGAGATGAACGCGTTTGTCGTGAATCAACGTGTAAATTTGTCGTTTTTTCACGGTTAAACGGACCACTTTAACTTCGAAATAACGACAAATTTACTTCAAGCGTGGATGCGGCCTGAAAAAGAAACGAGCAGCCCGCCTCGGAAGCGAGTGGGGATCGACCCGCTGACCTGCCGGTCGTTGGTCCGGCACTGTACTCACTCGGCCATTGTGACTACAACGTGTCGAGGCGTCCGGTCGCCGTCTGCTGGAGCGCGCAACTGACGACAAAATAACGACAAATATACTGCAGGCTTCGCCGCTTCGCGCGCTCCGCGCTCCAGCAGACGGCGACCGGACGCCTCGACACGTTGTAGTCACAATGGCCGAGTGAGTACAGTGCCGGACCAACGACCGGCAGGTCAGCGGGTCGATCCCCACTCGCTTCCGAGGCGGGCTGCTCGTTTCTTTTTCAGGCCGCATCCACGCTTGAAGTAAATTTGTCGTTATTTCGAAGTTAAAGTGGTCCGTTTAACCGTGAAAAAACGACAAATTTACACGTTGATTCACGACAAACGCGTTCATCTCGCGTTCATCGTATGTGTGAAGTACCTATGTCGTTATTTGGCTGTTTATATGTCGTACGAATAACGACAAAAAAACTATTTATTTACTGACTTGCGTTCCACACGGGGCAGGCCCTCCCCTCATTCACTTCCGGCGCCGTGGATCCGTTGCGGCCGCCGAGTATTTGGTCCCGAAGCGGTCACGCGTCCTATAATTGCGTGCAATGGACTGGCGGCCAACGCGGCGCGGTGTACATCTGCATGCAATAGACCATTTCAGTGTAGATCGGCGAAGGCGAGTGGGGAAGGAAAGAAGAACTAAACCGGAAACAGGTTACCGAGTCGAGCCCCCTAAACAAGGCGGTGGCCAAGTGTGTTCGGCTAGATCACCGCCTTGCTTGGGAGCTACGACTCGGAAATCTGTTTCCGATTTGGTTCTTCTTTTCTTCCCCAGTCGCCTCCGCGGAGCTAGACTGAAATGGTCTATTAAAGCGGGCTCCGCAGGCGTGCCGATTCACCCCTCGTGTCTCTGCCCCCCCCCCCCCACCTACCATATGTGACCAGTCAGAACCAGAGAGAAGAGAGCGGGACCAGGTGCAATAAAACCGGGAAGGTCTCAACATGTGGCCGCCTAGCAGCTAGGAGCTCGGGGCAGCCCTCCGGTGCGTAAGCGCGCTGGTGACTCTCCACCCGCGCCGGAGTTCGAGTGAGCGCGAGCCAAGCCGGGCCAGCCCAATGGGCTGAGCCGAGCCGGGAGGCAGCCCGCCTCTCGGTGCCGTACGCGAGCTGCCGAGCCGAGCCGGGTGCCGAGTGCACCAGACGTTTACGAAGCCGAGGGGTCTCGCGGACGGCTCCGGCGGCCCGAAGGGCTGCCGAACGGCCACGGGCCGGCCGCAGCCGGTACGCGACACCTGTGCAGGCCGGGACACCTCGCCCCATAAGAAAGAACTAGCGGGAGCGCTCTCTTCTCTCTGGTCAGAACCCCCCCACCACTCCCAATCCCCATCACCACAAGTGATCACTCAACCGCTCTGCAGCTCCGCTCTGCCGAGCAGCCGAGCGCCGCCTGGACCTCCTGTGCGCTCGTCATGCCCACGTGCGAGCGAGGGGCCGGTGGCAGCGCGTGCAGCGTGCACGGGCAGCGTTGTGCATTACACCAGGTGAGAGATGTCACTGGTGGGGGAGAACACGATGCGCACCAATTATTATTATTGCAATCCATGCCGAGTCCCCCTTCTGCGAGCGCTGCATTTGAATTTTGTCGATTTGTCGTATGAAGAGCACTGTGAAAAATAGTTGTAGGTTTTACAGGAAAGTTTTCCATGCATGATGTGTGTCGGAAAATTTCAATTTCAAATTGTAAAATTACAAGCACCTCGTATCGACTTGGAAATAAATGATGAGCAAGTGTGGGCTGTCGTAAATTTACAACATATTTTGTAAATTGTAAATTACAAAATATGTCGTAAGTCTACGGGGATATTTTTCCCAGTGGAGCAAGGGGTGAAGTAAAGACGCTGGACACTGTTCATTTTTGAGGTTTGAAGAGGCAGTTTGGCTTATTCCCCATAGGAAACAAGGGCGTTTGCCGACCATTTCAACAGGCGTTCTCTCTAACAGCACTTTTAAGGGCCCAGATCCGCCCAGACGTGCGTGTTTAGGTTCATATACGCGACCCCCCATTTTGTGATGTATACAAAAATATGGCCTCGTCTCCGACACACAGATGGTGTAGAACGAGGTTTGTGTGGTTGGTTCGGCTCGACTAAACATTAAAAGATTATTTGATGTGGTGGTCGCCCCGTCCGCCCCGCGCCCTTTGACATGTCGGGCCCATTGCGGGGAGCGGAGGGCGCCGTGTACAGCGCCGTCCATTCATGAGTAATGGAGGCCTGTGGAGGGAGCCGCGCCGACCACCTCGTGCTCATCACAAATTCTGCGGCTCTCGCGGCTACCTCGGTCACGCTCCCAAGCTCCAGGCCCACGTGACCACGGCGGCTGCCAGGGCCAGGTAGCCTGCGCCGTCGAAGCGAATGGGACGCCCCATGGCGCCGACTCGATAGCCATTGGTGGTTGACTCCTTGAGGTGTGTGCCTTTATGCGTGTGCTGCTTACTACTAGGGAGGATAAAGAAGCGGCACAAAATAATAGCAAGGAAGGGGGTTGTTTCGCGTACTTTGGGAACCCAAACCCGCCAAGTCGAAAGGCACTAAACTCATTTTGGCACCCCTTCAAAGGTGCTAAACAGCACCTCCTGTGTTTTTCGCCAGTGCGTGTCCAGCACTATGTCGCCTCGTACCGGGTGTTTCAGAGCAGAGCCGGCCGGAGTGGGGAGGGGAGTGGGGGAGCGGCGTCTGCTCTGGCGCGCTCAGCGAACCAACAAGCGGGAGGGGGCGTCCGCTCTCATCGGCGCCGCGGGTCCCGCGAACACCCTCGCCCTCGCGGAGTCAGGAGTGTCCCGCGGGTACCCCCGTGGTCCTCGCGAACACCCTCGCGGATACTGAAGGGTGCCGCGGGCACCCCCGCGGTCCTCGCGACCACCCTCGCGAATACTGGAGGGTGCCGCCGCACCCCCGCGGTCCTCGCGAACACCCTCGCGGATTCTGGAGGGTGCCGCGGCGCCCTCGCGGTCTTCGCGAACACCCTCGCGTCTTTTCGAGGGTGCCGCGTGCACCCCCGCGGTGGAAAGAGGGTGTTCGCGAGACCCGCGGGGGTTTCCACGGACGCACAGGGGTGCTCGCGCCACCCTTCAACAACCGCGAGGGTGTTCGCGGTGTTCGCGAGGCCGACGAGAGCGGACGCCCCCTCCCGCTTGTTGTTTCGCTGAGCGCGCCAGAGCAGACGCCGCTCCCCCACTCCCCTCCCCACTCCGGCCGGCTAGCAGTGAGCCGAGTGGCGAGCTGCTCCCACCACGTCGCCTCGCTCGGCTAGCGCTCGGCGCGCAGCATCGGGCAGCAGCCGGCCGTGCGCCCGCAGAGTCGAGCATAGGCAAACCCGCAATCCACCGGCGCGTGCTCTGAAACACCCGGTACATTATTGCCGCAATGGCTCCTAGCTCATGACCGTCGTGCTATTTTCGCGTTACATTTCATGGAACGGCCAAATTAAAAGCATTTGTTGAGGGACGGCACAGCGCCGCCCAGCACGCTTGCCGCAGCGGGGAGGGGGATAAAACCAGGGTGGACCAGGGTGGACCTATGCCCCCTGGCCGCCATTCTCTCTCGAAAGGCACGTCGCTATTAAAGCATATTTACTTTACTGTACCATTTTTCCATCGTCTCTCCTTGTCGCACTTGATGGACACCCAACAGGAGCGGGAGTGGGAGATGAAGACGTTACGTTGTATGTGACCGTTGCTTTGGCCGTGGCCGAGGGGGGGGGGGGGGCACTGCATTCCACAGCCCACCCTTCTCACCCTATAATTTTCCCCCTTTCGCCCCGGGGCTATCATTGCGCTGGTCTCTCTTCATTTAAGCCCTTCCATTATGGTAGCCGCTGCTCTCCACGGGAGGGGGGAAGGGGTGGGGGGTTGATGAGCGCTTTGCTCTCATGCTGCTATGCTGTCCCCTATCTTCTTTTTTTCTTCTTTTTCTCTTCGCATATCTCTCCCGCCCTCACCCCCTCTCCCGCCCTCGCCTCATCTCCCTTTTTCCTCTGCCTCTTCCCTTATTCTCTCTCTGTCTCTCCCCCTCCTCCCTTTCTCTCTCCCTCTGTCTCTCTTTTGATAATGTAAATTCCCGCAGGCATTCTGTCTCATCTTCTGCTTCAAGGAGGGGGAATTCCCGGGGACGGTTTTCAATCGCGCGGAAGACATTCCTGCCGGGGATGCCGAGCCCAGCCAGGGTTTCTCCAGGCGTCCAGCCTCTCCCGATGGCACCACTGTCCACTCTGAAGGAGAGGGGGCAGTTGGACCAGTGACGACCGCTTTTCTTTGTTGTGTGTTGTCACCACAAACAGGAAAACTACCACCACTAACAACTAAAAACGTAAAATATCTCTAACTTGTTTTATTTCTTTTCACCGGGTTCATTTTTGTCATTGCTTTCCTGCCTCTCCCCTCTCCCGAGGTTTTGACCATCCCCGTGATGCTCGTGTCACCCGCCGTGGTCCAACACCTCCACTCCCTCCGCACCGCCACACACACTCCCTCTTCGGCTCCTCCACGGGCCCCCTCCGGAACCAATAAAACTTAAGCCCCCTCCAGACGGACCACCAGGTTAGGTCCCCCCGCCCCTCTTTCCGGCCGTATCCATTTCCTCGACATATCCCGTCGAGCTGGCGACGTTCGGGGCCGCCGCCGCCACCACCGCCGCCGCGCCTCGACAAAGCCGAGCCCTACGCATCATATTTGCGTTGGGGGCGTTTCCTTGGGGCGGGCCGTGCCGGGCCGCACTCAGAAAACCGTTTCTTTGAGGGAATGAAATTTTATTTCCCGTAACGAAAACCTTTCGTAGCTGAAATCAACGAAAGACTTTCGTTGGGACGACGAAAAATTCGGAAAAATTTTCGTTGTCCCAATTTTCCATTCTTCAAACTAAAGAATTTTGTTGAGCTAACGAAAAATTTTCTTTGTTACAACTAAATTTTAGTTGATTTCAGCTACGAAAATATTTCGTTCGCACAAAGTAGTGGTTTTCTGGGTGCGGGCCTCCGTGCTGCTCGGAGGAGTCTTGCGAAGACGACGACGAAGGACGAAGACACAGAGAGGGACTTGATGAATAATTCAGAACGGGGAGTCACTCCTTGCATAATTTCATTGGCCCTTTAAGAAGGCGGCGCGACGACGAGATAGAGCAGGCCAGTAACAGCGGCCCACCTGGACTAATAGCGGCAAGGGTTGCGGATTTTTACATCTCTGGAATTTCCGACCAGTCACGTAGTGCCCCTTGGGGACAGGTCTAGAGGGCAGAGCTGTCCAGCTGGGTGGCCTGCTCGGAGCGGTTTTCTCACATAGCCCTAACGTGTCGCGAACCTGTGTTATTTTTTTGTGTGTGTTCCTCTTCTGCCTTCTCTGGATATCCAAAAATTATACGTGTACTGTCCATATTTTATCATCAAACAAACAACAACAAAAAAGCGGTGCGAATGTAGTTAGAATGAGGCGAAGGGTTGCAGTGTAATGTCGAGTGACAAGGCGAGGCGGGGCGTGGCGTAGGGCGAGGGCTCCGAGCCGTGGAGCGTGCGAGTGCGTTTCTCATGAAATTAGCTGCTCGACCCTTACGGCGGCGTCGTGTGGTCACTTTCCGGACCAGCAACACTGCCCCCCC